>NC_065444.1:138942011-139219511 GCF_917563875.1 Diabrotica virgifera virgifera | reverse complement strand
CTCAAATATCTCGAGAACTAGACGTCGTATCGAAAAAACTTAAGAAGGCTTTTTTAATGGTTTTTCAAAATCTATATACTTATGCAATAACACGGTTCTTAATCTGCCTGCGAACGCGGTGGGTGTAGCAACTTTAAATTTTCAACTGGAACCCTTTATTTTTAATTAAATAGTTGAAATTTAGAGTTAAAATTACACAACTTTTGTTTGAATCCATAATAGCTTCTTTAATCCAGTCGGAAGAGCTTGAGAATCGTCGTTTTGATGACATTTTTAGGGGTTAGATGATTTTATGTAATTTTTTAGTAAAAATTACGTTGAACACGTTGGTAAGTACGGGAACAATTGGGATACGGGGATACAAATTTCGGGAACATTGTTTATTTGTAGTATCATTTTTTTACAATTTTTCTTCAGATATCTTCCCCACTGTTCGTTTTACAAAAAATGTCAAAAACTTAATCACTTTTAAAAGACCTACAAAATAAAGCTAACCGCGTTCAATTTGATTGAGAGTTATTAACACAAAACTATTTTGCATATCATTTTATAATTAAGGGACCAACTATGTTGTTAACGTACTATACAATATTAAGATTCCAAGGGAATATTTTTTATAATACAGAGTGTCCAGAAACTCTCCCGACAAAGGAATACCCGAGATTCTTCAGATAATTTTAAGACAATTTAACCCAATTCTCCTAGTCCGAAAATGCCTACTAAGGGAGCTTCTCTAGAACACTCCTATTTAGAAAAACGAAAACTGGTACGCTTATTTATCTTCCAGAGATAAATCGATTACATCAATTATGAATTTCTAGTACTGGTCATAGGCGCCCGTTTTGGGTAGGGTGTCGGTTATTTTATCGCATAACTTTTTTGCATTTAACTTTTACATTGGATTATTAAATTGTGAGGTTTTCTAGTACTAAAAGGGATTCTCATTTTAAGTCGGTAGGATGCACCATTTTCTAGAAAAATCGATTTGAAAATTTTTCGTTTGTTGAATATGAAAATTTTTTTCAAAAAAACACTATTTAGAAAAAAGAAACCGGTATGTTTATTTATCTTCCAGAAATAAATCGATTTCCTCAGTTGTGAAATTCTAGTACCAGTGATATGCGTCCTTTTTGGGTACGTCAACGATTATTTTATCTTTTCTGTCTTTAATTTTTAAGCATTTTGACATTTGACGATTAAATTACGAGGTATTCTAGTATTAAAAGGTGCTATTGCTTTAAATCGGGAAAATACCAAAATGGAATCACCATTTGTTGAACGAAAAATTGTCTCCAGTTGCTCAATATATAACAAGAGTGTCTGATGGTTTACATAAACCACACTCACTGAAATGATCAACCGACATGTACGTTGAAACATCATCATCATACGTGGCTCGACAATCCGTTGTGGATCTGGGCCTGCTCGCAAAGAAGTCGCCACTCCTGCCGATTCCTGGCAACTTCCTTCCATCTTCTGACCCCTAAAATATTTAGGTCTTCTTCTACATCATCAATCCATCTTTTTCGTGGTCATCCTCTACTTCTTGTGCCCTCTGGTTTTGAAAAGGTTAATTTCTTAGTGTATTCGTGATCTGGCATTCTAGCAATGTGTCCAGCCCATCTAAGTATCTGCACTTTCTTCTAACGAATTTCACAATATCTGGATCGGTGTATAACTGATATTGTTCAAAGTTGTATCTTCGACGCCATAGCCCATTTTCGTTTACGGCCCCAAAAATCTTTCTAAGGATTTTTCTCTAAAAAATAGTCTTTCATCATTTTGAGATAAGGTCCACGTTTCAACCCCATATATCAAAACCGGTCTTATTAAGGATTTATATTATTATTTTTCTCCGCCTGTGGTGACAAATGGGTGAATCGAGTAGCTCAGGAGTCACCACTGCCGGTCCTAAGCCCGGATAAAGGAGGAAGGTTGGGCAGTGGGCTGACAACTCACTCCCGGAAAAAATACACTGTTACGAAACCTGAACATTTGCCTCGGAATACAGGACGGAACTTTCGGAAACGACTCAAGCTACGAAACATGGACTATGCATTTGGAAACTGGAATGTGAGGACGCTAAATAGACCAGGAGCTCAAACCGCACTTCTGCAGGAACTAAAAAGATATAAGCTCATGATTACTGCTCTTCAGGAGACAAGATGGCTAGGGAAAGGTGTCAGGGACACTAAGACGCACACAATTCTATATAGTGGGAAGGAACAAGGAAGCAAAGAATGTGGAGTCGCATTTGTGGTGGATAATGATTTTAAGTCAAAAATCATCGACTTCCAGGCAGTCAGTGAAAGGATATGTAAGTTGAGAATTCGCACCCACTTCTTCAACCTAACAATGATAAACATTCACTGTCCAACAGAAGATCAAGAGCAACATACAAAGGAAAGCTTTTACCAACAGCTGGAGATAGTATATGATAATGCGCCAAAAAATGACATCAATATTATAATGGGTGATATGAATGCTAAAATAGGCAAGGAACCGCAGTTCTATGGCACAATAGGAAAACACTCTCTGCACAATGAAACAAGCGAGAATGGGGAGTTTTTGATAAACTTTGCCACCAGTAAAAACATGGTTATAAGTTCCACATGCTTCCCACATAACGGCATACACAAAATGACATGGATTTCACCAGATGGAACCACAACCAATCAAATTGACCATGTGCTGATAGACAAAAGGGCAGCCAGTAGTATCTCCGATGTGAGAACACGACGAGGAGCATGCTGTGGATCAGACCATCTTTTAGTACAAACCAAATTTAGATGCAGAGTTAACAGGAAAAGAAACGAAAGACAACAAAGAACAAACAAACTGGACCTGGAAAAACTGAAGATTCAGGAATGTAAAGAGAAGTTCGAACAAGAAGTCGGAAATGAGTTAAGGACGCTAGAACTGCACTCCATAGAAGGCAAATGGACTAATATCAAAACAGCAGTACTGACAGCAGCAGCGTCCACCCTGGGAAACAAGAAAAAGGAGAGAAGAGCAGCATGGTTTGATGACGAGTGCAGACAAGCAATAGAGGAAAGAAATGAAGCACACAAAATGTACATAACAAGAAGAACACGGGAAAGACGAACATTATTTGAAGTCGCAAGACGGAAAGCGGACAAGACATGTAGAAATAAAAAGAGAGCCTATGAAAATGGACAAATAGAAAAAATGGAAGAAAATTTCAAAAACAACGAAATTAGAGGGGCTTATGAATACCTAAAAAAGATAAAAAGTGGGTATAAACCTCAAACAAGTCTATGTAAAGATGAAAGTGGGCAAATAATCAGTGACCAACAGAAAGTCACAGAAACCTGGAAGCATTATTTTCAGACACTACTTGGAACTCAAGTAGACATGGAAGATGAAATGGGTATGATCTACGTAGAAGAGAATGGAGTAGAAGCTCCAACCATAGAGGAAGTTTTCGAAGCCATTAAGGCCCAGAAAAACAATAAAGCTCCGGGAGTTGATGAAATACCAGCAGAACTATATAAGGTAGGTGGCGACCACCTAGCAAGTCACATCCACGCGCTCATCAAAGACGTATGGCAAGAAGAGAAAATACCCGACGACTGGAAGGAAAGTATAGTATGCCCGATCTATAAAAAAGGAGACAAACTCCAGTGCAAAAACTACCGTGGAATCTCTCTACTATGTACAGCATATAAAGTCCTCACGTATATTATAAACCAGCGGCTCCAACCACTAGCAGAAAATATTATTGGAGAGTATCAGACGGGCTTCCGACGGGGAAGATCGACACTGGATCAAATATTCACAGTGAAACAGATCTTGAGCAAAGCATGGGAACACGATGTTGATGTTCACAACGTGTTTGTAGACTTCAAACAGGCATACGACTCAGTCAAAAGGAACAAACTATACTATATATTGGCTGAATTGGCAATACCACACAAGTTAATAAGACTCATTAAAACCACAATGGATGAAACTCAGGCATGTGTACGAATACAAAACCACCGGACAGACTTTTTTAACATTTCGCAGGGACTAAAACAGGGAGATGGGCTGGCCCCAACATTGTTTAACCTGGCACTGGAGTATGCGGTTAGGCAAATGCAAACTGGACGAGGAAATCTACTGACCAACCGAACGGTTCAACTGGCCGCTTATGCTGATGATATTAATATTATGAGTAGAACATCAACAGGAGCACAGGAAACATATGCAGAGTTAAAAACACAAACAAAAATACTAGGTCTTGAAATTAACACAGAAAAAACAAAAATAATGACTCAGATGAGAAGAAATATAGTCCCAGAAAACATTATACATGAAGATGACATTGAAACGGTTGAAAAGTTTACATACCTGGGAGTAGAAATATATGCCGACGGATCAGAAGATGGAGAAATACGGAAGAGAATAACACAGGCAAACAGAGCTTATTTTGCCCTCTCCCATATATTTCGGCCTAAAAGTGTCCACCGAAATACAAAGATGAGAATCTATAAAACCTTAATTCGACCAACAACATGCTATGGCAGTGAAGCCTGGGTGCTGAAAGAAACATCCAAAAACAAACTCGACACATTCGAAAGAAAAGTACTTAGGAGAATACTAGGACCTATGAGGGAAAACGGAATCTTCAGAAGTCGATACAACAACGAGCTTTATCAACTTTATAAGGAAACGCCCCTGTCAAACTTCATTAGATTACAAAGATTGCAATGGGCCGGACATGTGATAAGAATGGGAGAGGATAGGCTACCAAAACGAGCACTGAATGCTAGAATGCAAGGAAAGAGACCGGTTGGGAAGCCACGAAAGCGCTGGGAAGACACAGTAAACAGCGACGCACAAGCCCTTTTAGGAGTCCGTGTATGGAGAAGAGCAGCCACAGACAGGCAAAGGTGGAGGCAAAAAATAAAGGAGGCCAAGGCTCAATTTGGGCTGTAGTGCCGTAGAAGAAGAAGATTATTATTTTTATTTTTTAAATATTTCTGGAGACCGTGTAGAGTTCTGTTTGCTATTGCTATGCGTCTTTTTGTATCGTCGCTTGTCGGGTTTATTGAGTTTACTAGCGACCCAAGATATGTGAATTCCTTGACTTGCTCAAAGGTATGGTTGTTAATTTGAATTCTCTGTTCGATATTTCGGGAGTTTTTAGAAACCAACATATATTTGGTTTTTTCCTCGTGTATCACAAGTCCTAATTCACTTGCCGCGTCCGCAAGTCTTGTAAAATACTGCACCATGTCTCTCACACTTCTGCCCACTATAACTATATCGTCAGCGAATGCGAGAATTTGCGTCGATCTATTAAAAATACTTCCATTCATTCTAATATTTAATTTTCTCACTGCATTTTCCAAGGAATATTAAAGAGGAGACACACCAGCGCGTCCCCCTGTCTTAGACCTTAGACCATTATTAATGTCAAAGAATGTCGAGTTTTCTCCTTGAATTCTAACGCACGAGCTTACATTTTGCATTGTTAGTTGGGTCAACTTAACCAAATTCGGTGGGATCCCAAAGTCAATCATTGCATTATATAATGCGGTTCTTTTAACACTGTCATAGGCTGCTCTGAAGTCGACGAAGAGATAGTGGGTATCTATGTTATATTCTATTGACTTTTCTAGAATCTGTCTATGTGCTTGAATTTGATGTATAGTTGACTTTCCAGCAGTGAATCCGCATTGATATTGACCAACAGTATCCTTTGTGAAAAGTTTCAGTTTTTCAAACAATACATTGCCGAAGATTTTATACGTAGATGCTAGTAGAGTAATGCCTATATAGTTCTTACAATCCAGTTGATCACCTTTTTTATGCAACGGACATATTATTCCCTTTTCTGGAACCAGTTCATTCTGCCATATCAGTACTATTAATTTATGGATTGCTGCAAATGATCACCACCTTTTTATACAGATCAGAACAGATTCAGGGCTTTATTGTCTTTGAGTTTTAGGATGGCAGTTGATACTTCTTCTCTTGTTGGGTCTTCAGTGTGTAGTTGATTATGTAGATTTTGTTGATTTTCTATGTTGTAACCTTCTTCAATATCGTTTATATTTAGATGTTCGCTGAAATGTTGTGTCCATCTATTAAGAACTGAGTTTTTGTCATGTAGAATTTACATTTACGTTGAAACATATTAGGATTGAATACTGGAGTCCTTCAATTTATGGCAGATATTAGAGATGCATCGGGGGGTGTGTGGCCGCCTGTTACAAGCAAGTTGGTTTGAAAGTGCTCTCTCAGAAAAATTGTGAATTTGGGTACGTACACTTTTTATTTAAACTGAAGAACTGTCTACCATATACCAATAGATGCAAAGAAGAGTTTGAGAAGAAAGATTTCAAAAATATCATTCTATTCTTCTAATAAAAGGAAAAGTTCAAAATTAGTAAATTATTCCTTAAAATTAAAGTAAAAGTTTTTAGTATAACCAATTTTAATACATTAACTTTTTGCATTGTAAGTAACGTTTTTGTTTAAAACAGTAATTACGGTCTGCTATAATAAAGGTGACCATACACTAAAATCCACCGTAGTAAAAATATGGAACAGAAAATTGATGCGATCCTTGAAAAACTATTAAAGTTAGACCTACTGGAAAAACAAAACATGAGAATGGAAGACAAAATCGACACAATCACTAAAGAATTGGCAGAACTAACAGAAGAAAATACAGAGTTAAAAGAAA
This sequence comes from Diabrotica virgifera virgifera, assembly GCF_917563875.1. Classification (NCBI taxonomy): domain Eukaryota; kingdom Metazoa; phylum Arthropoda; class Insecta; order Coleoptera; family Chrysomelidae; genus Diabrotica; species Diabrotica virgifera. Next base: position 139,212,814 of record NC_065444.1, on the reverse strand, counting down.
AGAATCAAGAACTTCAAACAATATTGCAAATTCAAGAAAGAAGGGTAGAAGTATTAGAAAGAGAAGTAAGAAAAAAGAATCTGATCATCCAAGGAATAGAAGAGATCGAAAATGAAGACGAAACGCAAATCAAGCATAAGATTTCAGAAATATCAAGAAAATTGCAAGTAGAACTAAATACAGATCAGGACATTATAGAGATACGAAGACTTGGTATCAAAACTGTTAATAAGAAAAGACCGATCCTCATAGAATTCAAAAATTGGAGCAAAAAAAAACGAGGACCTTAAAGAAACAAAGAAATTAAAAGGTACAGACATATTCATAAATGAAGACTATCCAAAACACATACAAATTCAAAGAAATGAACTTCGCAAATATCAAAAAGAAGCAAGAGAGAAAGGTCAAAATGCAGGCATTCGTTATAACAAATTGCTCCTAAATGGCGAATTATTCACTTTGAGTCAATTGCAAACCCTATCGCAAGAGAATGAAGCTATAGTTATAGAAGATCAGAAGAAGAATGGAGCTAGAAAATATGGTGATAGATCCCTCTCCGAGGAAGAGTTATCAATGGGCTCTACTACAGAAAGATCAACGAAAATAACGAAAACAGCGTACTCAAAAAACAAGTAACTAAAGCAAGTTGGACGGAGTCAAAGAAAAAAGAAAATAGGACGAAAACAGCAATGGAAGAAGACACTACCGAAAACCGAAGAGAGAAAGAAATACTCACTGTCGGTGCGGACGCCTGCAGCGTACTTAATAGTAGTAACAGTAATGTTAAGGTGGTTAATCATTATTATGGCGACGGCGTCCGCATTGAGGGTGAAAATAGTAATAGTTATAGGTACAATAAGAAAAATGATGATTTTTTTATGAGAACATTTGATAATTTTGATTTTGTTCTTAATAGTGATGTAGACTTTAATTTTAAGAATAGGGGTAAAGATAACAGAATTGTAAAGGTAGGTCAGAAAAACGAGCAAACTGCAATAATAAACCAAGATATAACTCCTCATACTTGTAATGTTAGGGAAAGTCAGGGCAATAATAGAGCAAAGAGTATTGGACAGGAGCGTCATCATCGGGTGACCGCTGGGGGCACATCGGGGGATTTTCCCAGCTCTAGTCAAATTAAGGCAAAAAATCAAAATTCAACAAGTAAGGCTGAAATAAAAAGTGGCCACGATGGCGACATAGAGATTGAATGTACGGAAGAGACTAGAAAACAGGATAAAACAAACAAAAAGGTGAATAAGTACAACAGGAAAAAGAAAAATAAGAAAAAGGGAAAAGTTTTAATTGGAACTTGGAATATAAGAACATTGGGAGAAATAGGAGAACTACAAAACCTTATTGAACAAATAAAAACCTACAAAATAGATATTTTAGCGTTGCAGGAAATGAGATGGAAGACCGAAGATATCTGGGAATATGGAAAATATCTAATATGTCATGGTAATTCAAGAGGTGGACAAGGTGGGATGGGCTTCATAATAAGTGAAAGATACAAACATGCGGTAAAAAGCTTTACTAATATAAATGAAAGGATAGCTATTCTGAAAATGAAAGGCAAGTTCTTTGATATTAATTTCATTAATGTCCACGCACCTACAGAGGACAAAGAAGCAGAAGAAAAAGAAATTTTTTATGCCAGATTAGACCAAGAAGTGTCAAATATAAACAATTATAGCGTTAAAATACTTTTAGGAGATTTAAACGCAAAAATAGGAAGAGAGGAATTATATCAGGGAACAATAGGTGCACATAGCCTGCACGAAATAAGTAATGACAACGGGCAAAGAATCATAGATTTTGCAACAGACAAAAAAATGGTGATAAGCAGTACAAAATTTCCACATAAAAATATCCACAAAGAAACATGGGTTTCTCCCGACATGAAAACAAGAAACCAGATCGACCACGTCTTAATAGACGCAAGACATGCTTCAGACATTTCAGATGTGAGAAGTCATAGAGGGGCAAACAGCAGCTCCGATCACCACCTTGTGCTAATTAAATATAAACAAAAAATTACCGCCAAAGAAACAGAGAAAGGTGAAAAAAAGATCAAATACGCTTCAGATATATTGGCCTCTAATGAAGAAAAGAGAGCAAGATATGAAACGAAAATAGAGAACATAATTGAACAATATGATCAAGTAAATGAAAATCAGGTCAGAAATATCGAAGATAAATGGAATGTCTTAAAAGAAGCAGTGATAGCAGCTGCAAAAGAAGTAGTGGGGGAAAGCAAAGAACCTAGCCAAAAAATATGGTATGACAAAGACTGCCAGAGACTAATGGAACAAAAAAACCAAGCTAGGCTTAAAATGCTGAACAACAGTACGGAAGAAACCAAAGAGGAATATACTACAAGAAGACGACAATTAAAAAAACATCTAAGATTTAAAAAGAGGAAACACAATAAAGATAAGATTGAAAGGCTAGATGAACATGAACAAAAACGTGAAATAAAACTATTTTATAAGGAAATAAATCTTGAAAAAAAAGGTTTCCAACCAAGAACAAAATTATGCAAAGACAAAAATGGGGTCTTAATAGCAGACGAAAAAGGAGTGCTAAAACGGTGGAGAGAACATTTTAATGAACTGTTGAATAAACAAGATCAACGTTACGAAATAGAAGAGCCAAGATTAGTAGGAGAGACTGAAATAGACCAATATGCACCAACAGAAGCAGAAATAAAAGAGGTAATAAAAAAAATGAAAAATAACAAAGCCCCAGGATGCGACACAATAACTGTAGAAATGTTAAAATATGGAGGACATAGAATACAGAGTGAAATATCAAACTTAATACTAGAAATATGGACCACAGAAATAATGCCGGAACAATGGAAAATTGCAGTGATATGCCCTATACATAAGAAGGGAGATAAGCTAGATTGCAATAATCACCGGGGAATATCACTACTAAATGTTGGATACAAAATATTTAGTAAAATATTGGAAGGAAGACTAAATAATATAATGGAACAAACAACAGGGGATTATCAAGGAGGATTCAGGAAAGGCAGGTCAACTATAGACCAAATATTTACAGTAAGGCAAACGCTGGAAAAATTCTACGAGCGGAATACCGAACTACATCATCTATTTGTAGATTTCAAACAAGCGTATGACTCAATAATTAGAAAGGAATTATATAGCGCAATGCAAAAGTTAAATGTACCAAAAAAACTAATCAGATTAGTAAAACTATGCCTAACCAACACCAAAGCAAAAGTAAGGATCCAAAATCAACTGTCCGATGAGTTTAACATTAATGAAGGTCTAACACAAGGGGATGCACTGTCAACAACACTTTTTAACCTTGCGTTGGAACAAGTAATCAGGAAAACTCCTATAGATAGGGATGGTACAATATTTACAAAGCTCAATCAGGTCGTTGCCTACGCAGATGATATAGACATAATCAGCTGGACATTAAAAGACCTAGAAAAAATTTATACATATTTTAAAGAAGCGGCACAGACTATGGGTCTAGAAGTTAATGTCTCAAAGACAAAGTACATGATAACAACTCGGGAAAAAGTACAAACGAAAAGCAACATATCTCTGAGCGGGCAAATATTTGAAAGAGTGGACCGTTTCAAATATTTAGGATCAACAATAACAGAAGGAAATAAAAACAGTGATGAGGTAACAGCAAGAATTTCTCTTGGAAACAAATGCTTCTACAGCCTACAAAATATCATAAAGTCAAAATCACTATCTATTAATTCAAAAGTAAAAATATACACAACAATAATGAGACCTGTAGTAATGTATGCATCAGAAACATGGACCTTGACTAGTGAACAAGAGGAACAACTTCTTAGATGGGAAAGAAAAATCTTAAGGAAAATATATGGACCTATACAGGAGAATGGAGAATGGCGTATAAGAATGAACCACGAAATAAATAGAGTGTTTAACAGACCGACTATCACAAAAGAAATACGAAGTAAACGACTAAGTTGGTTAGGACACGTAGAAAGGATGGATGATAAGAGAAATACAAAAAAAGTACTTAGAAAAGAATTAAATGGGAAGAGACCGAGAGGTAGGCCTAGAAAGAGATGGATTGATGGTATTAACCAGGATTTGAAAGACCTAGGAATACGAGAATGGGAAAAACAAGCAAAGGAAAGAAAAGCATGGGCAGCTATAGTCAAACAAGCAAAACACACATAACGCCGAAAAGACCTCCTCAAAAAAAAAAAAAAAAGAAAGTAATATTTTAGATAAATATCGTTTAGAACTTTTGAGGAGTTGTGCGTGTGGCTGGCCTCCACACCATGTAAAACTTTAGAGCCTAGAAACCCCAACGGGCGACCATGGCCCTCCATGGGCTGTCAGCGGTCACCGATGATGATGATGATTAGAGATGCATCAAGTCAAACTAGTTTGATTTTACTCAACAAACTTGACTTGACTTGAACACCAATCTTTTTTTGTAAAAAAGTTTGACTTGACTTGAATTTGATAATGTAAATTTGACTTGAAATCAAACTTCTTCAAACAGTTTGAAGTTTGAATATCATATTGCGCAATGTGTTTTTTCTACGAGTCTTTAAAAAATGACCAAATCTTAATCAATTAATTTAATTAATATGAAAATACATACACAAATTAATTCTTTGACAAGGTTGTCAAAACCAAAATTTCAGCATAATTGGTTAGCATGACGACGATCTTGGTTTCCATGACGACGATTCAAAACCACTGGTATTGTCTACTGATTTAACTTTCGAATATTATGTCAAAATTATTTTTATTTCATCGAATTCTCGCGTTAATTTCATTAAAACATGAACACAATAAGATATATTTGAAATAAATTAGTAAATAATATCTAAATCTTAGTTTATTGCATGTATTATAATTACTTTAAGGCTATATTAACATATCTAAATTCAGTGCGGAAAAGTAAAAGGCGTGCGGAAAAGTAAAATGCGTGCGGAAAAGTAAAACTTTCTAAACTAAAACGCGTGCGCGAAAGTAGACATTTTTACACGCTCGTAGAAAAAATATTGTTCCTAACTCTTGCAGAAAGTCTCTTTTCCGCACTCGACTGCTTGCCGAACTCCCGCTTCGCGTCGTTGGTCAAACTGCAGTCGCGTGCGGAAAAGTATGACATCCTGCACTTGTTAGGAAAATAACTATATTTCCAATTCTAATTGAGATACCGCCTTTTGTAATGACTTATTTGGACAGGTCTGAACATAACATGTACTCTGCATCAGCACAAGGCACAAATTAGTTAAGTTATAGTTCATAATATTTAGAAGAAAGTACATATCGCGAAACAACACCAACGAATATATAGCCTCACTATATATTCTTTGGAACACTTTCAAAAAACATGTGTATAGAAGTGTCACCTGATTTTTGAGCCAATTTCGATGATGTTGTCGACTTTTTAATAAGTTTTTCAATCAAAACGGTTCATTCCTCTCGTCCCACTTTTAATTCACTCAAATAAACATGATAATCGTTGACATCACCGATAAAGCGAAACTTGCTAGAAAGCTATTTTAAATTAATCGTAAATTAATCATTTTCTTGAATTTACGACTCTTTTAACCTGAATCACTTCTTGTATCAAGTTATTTTTTGTATTCGACTCATTGTGTTTTTAATTTTGTTATCTTAATTTACATCTTAACTACATTTCTATCTCGAACAAAAAGTATATCTACTAAATATAATTATTTTCCTAACGTGCGAAAAGTCATACTTTTGCGCACGCGATTGCAGTTTGCCGAACGACGCGAAGCGGAGTTCGGCAAGCAGTCGAGTGCAGAAAAGGGACTTTCCGCAAGAGTTAGGAACAACATTTTTTCTACGAGCGTTTAAAAAATGACCAAATCTTAATCAATTAATTGAATTAATATGAAAATACATACACAAAATTATTCTTTGACAACGTAGTCAAAACCAAACTTTCAATATAATTGGTTAGCATGACGACGATCTTGGTTTCCATGACGACGATTCAAAACGACTGTTATTGTCTACTGATTTGACTTTCGAATATTATGTCAAAATAATTTTATTTCATCGAATTGTTGCGTTAATTTCATTAAAACGGGAACACAATAAAATACATTTGAAATAAAATAGTAAATAATATCTGAATATTAGTTTATTGCGTGTATTATAATTGCCACATTAAAATATCTAAATTCAGTGCGGAAAAGTAAAAGGCGTGCGGAAAAGTAAAATGCGTGCGGAAAAGTAAAACTTTCTAAACTAAAACGCGTGCGCGAAAGTACACATTTTTGCAAGCTCGTAGAAAATAGTTATTTTCCTAACTATTGTGGAAAGTGATACTTCCCCGCACGCGACTGCCGTTGACAGTCGAGGCTATCGCGTCGTTCGGGCAAGCAGTCGAGTGCGGGAAAGACACTTTCCGCATGAGTTAGGAACAATATTTTTTCTACGGCCGTATGTTTGGAAAAAAGTCACAACAAATAGAGTTATATCAATTTTTATTTACTAGTAAATGCAACATTTACTAGTAAATTTTTATTTACAATAGTATAAATGCTCTTCTTTCATAAACTGTCCGAAGTATTACTGTAACCTCATAATTTTCTCACTTATAGCGTTGCAAACAAAATGAATTTGGGATAAACAAATTAAATAACTTTTAAACTATTTGACCAATTGCTTTTAAATTTCAAATATAATTTAAGCACAAGAAGTCTCAGCATTCCGTGAAATAAGAAGGTTCTAAGTTAATTTTTACATAAGTTATCAATATTTATAAAAACTCAAAATTTATGATTTATTTTGCAATTTTCTAAACAACCAATAAGGATAGACATATCCAGCGAACGCCGTATTGAAGAACTCATAATCCGCCGAACGGATTATGAGTTTCTTACTCTCAAATTTGTTTAGAATACTTAACTTTTTGGTAATAGACGAAAAAAGCGAAAAGTTATCGTTTTTTGATCTTCATTTGTTTATATCATCAAAATCGGCTGCAGGAAACACATAGGTTATTAATATAGATGTCCATTTTACTCAAAAAATTTGGTTTCGGCCTGGAGGCAGATGTGTCACGAGAAAAATCTTATTTCTCTGGACTACTTGAGTTATTATATTTTTTAAATTTTAATCATTATAAAAATTTGTATTTTTTGTAATGTATTTTTAAAACAAGCAATCATTTAAATTATTTTGTAACAATTTATATTATTTAAGAATCTAATAATTACATTTTTGTTTCGTAGTAAGTGTTTTTTAAGAATAGTAATGTATAGTTTTAAAATATTGTATTGCAAATTATCATTATTAAATGGTTATTATTTGTGAAGTATTTTTCTTTATTCACACCCTTATGTATGTAACAAAACTAAGGGACTTTCTGAAAGGTAAATCTATATAGTTGAAGAGGGTAGTAGATATACCTAGTTTATACACAATAAATTCAAAATTTAAAGAAAACCACGGTAGACGTTGAAGACATGAAAGAAGCGATACTTAAAAGTTACATAAAGAATTGGAGATAACTCTGTTGCTGCCCTCATTGACTCCGCCCACTATGTACATTATCTATTTTCTGTGTCTGTATATCGTGGGAAATATGCAATACATCACGAGCTCTGGTCGCTCGACTAATACTCTTTAGAGCTGGCATCAGTGTGTGATCTCGCGTTGATCGGTAAATATCTAAAATTCCGTATATAAGTCTTCCCCTTTCCTTTTCAGCTACGGATCTCGTTTCGCTGTAAGTTTATCAGAAAAATTTAAGTTTAAAAATAATTTCCCCTCTAAGTGTGCCATGACTAATATGTTAATTATAAAGATAGTTATGAACAATATACTCCAATAATTAATTTCCTATTGGTGGATCTCGGGTTGTCCTCGATTTAATCGGATCTCGCCTTGATATGAAGACGTATATATATATATATATATATATATATATATATATATATATATATATATATATATATATATATATCTATATATTGTTATATTCCTATTTGATGGGAGAATTAAAATTTATAATTATAAGCAAAATTCAAATTAATATAAAAGATCTTCAATTTTCTCAACCACGGGCATGTAAATTTAGAACAACCTGTATACAACAAATTATTATATTTAGTTTTTAAGAAAGTGATTCGAAGAAGCGTACGAAACTCGGTAACAATGCGCCTAAGATAAACAAGTTTGAGTGACGCAGACTATTATAGTGTTCGCGGAAGATTCGATCATTAGCCTACGCTAAATAAGACTCAGTGAAATAGATAATAGGTCATTAAGTTTTGTAAAAAGTAGAAAGTAAGTTTAAATTGGGAAATGATTATTTTTTCTTGAAATCCATTAAACATATTTAGAAAGATTAAAAGGTGGTATTGAGGAATACGGCGAATTAAAATTTGTGGTGGAATGTTTTGAGCGGTCGATAGGTGAAGTCCAGTGGTGGACGGTAGTGTACGAAGAGTGAAAAAGCCGGTGTAGTTCCGTGAGTGTTGAGTACCCAAGGGGAACGAGAGGTAGGCCGAGTCGAGAGAAAAGAATCTCCTTGAGCAAAGAGTGTCCCGGTAGCTGATTGAAGTGGTTCGAAAAAGGTAGAACACGGCATCACGAGAAAAGCATGAACGAGAGCTATACGAGGTAGTTTTCAAAGGAGAACATTACTGGAGGCCAGGACGAGCTTTTCATCGCAACCAAGGGTAGGAGGAAACGGGTTTTGTGTGAGGACATTCGCAGCTCACCAGATAAAGGTCAGTCTCATTTGTCAGGACATGAATGTATGGGTTTTTGTATTAAATACCACATTAAAAATTGAAGAACATAATCGCTAACATCAGAAGATTTTCATCAAACTTAAATAAATTTGTTGCTAATAAATCCTAATAGTTCATTATTAATAAAAATTTTAAATTGGAAACCAAAAGGAAATAAGATTCCCATTTTTAAATGTTTGTGTTAAATAAATATAAGATCTAACAAATATTAAGCAATGATTGCCATTTATATAAAATAAACAAAAATTTGATTTATAATTGTAATCCATATGTGTGTATTATTTTATTTTTTTCCTATCCCGATTAGGAACCACTGAGAAATACTTAGAAGCCACAAAAGTAAGTCAGTAATTTTATAATTCGCCCTGAGATTGAAAACATTTTGATATGTGATCTGGTTGATTAATTAGATTATCATTAATGCATTAATTAAATTAAATTACATATAAGAATATCATCACATATAAATAAATAAGATCACAACAAAAATGTCGTCCAACGTGGTAAGCATTGAAAAGTATTTCTAGTGGCAAATTTGAAGGATAGAAAGAGAAAAGCCGGTAGTTGGAAATTTATATGCCTGTGGTAAAAAGTGAGATACTTACAGTTGATAACATAAAAATTTAGATCCCTTTAGGTACAAATTTTACATAACTGATTTAATACTTTATTTTTACGATATTTACATTTGATATATTTATTGACAATTTATAATATTTGGGGGAGAAAAAGTCGTTTTGGGTAACATACTATTAAAATTTCACATTTGGCGGGGATAGTACTTCTTGAAAACAAATGTCTGTGACAAGAAGCCAAAGCAAAGACAACAAAAAACAAAAAGAACATTCAGATCAAGAGGAAAATTCAGACCAAGAAGATATTTTAGACACAAAAATCATGGAAACAGGAAAAAAAGAATTGTCAGAATTAGAAAAGATATTACAACTTATGCAACTCCAGTCACAAAAAATGGATGAAGCAAACGAACAATGGATAAAAATCAGGAAGAAACATCAAAGAAAATGGATGAATCACAACAAAAAATGGATCAAAAAATGGATGAAACACAACAAAAATTTGATCAAAAAATGGATGAAACAAAAAGAATAATGCAAGAAAATCAGAAGGAAACAAAACAAGCCATAGAAGAGAACAACAAGAAAATGGAGGAACGCATAGAAAAGTATGAAATGAAAATTAAAGATCACATGCAAGAACAAGAAATGAAAATTCAAGATAAAATAAAGGAGTTAACGAATGGCCAGAAAAAGGAACTAGAAAATTTGGAAAATAAGTTGGAAAATGCTATTCAAGTAGACAGAGAAGTGGAAAAAAGAATCACAGAAATAGAAAAACAAGTCACCGAAAACAGGACGCAACAGAATGTCGGAGAAAGAAGAGAAACGATTATCAATAGCACAGATGACGTGAAGATAAGGTATGGCGGGGATGTAAGAAGATTACACCCAGTGCCGTTCATAAATAGCCTGAAAAAGAAAATACAGCACATCGGAAATTTCGAAACAGCAAAAGAAACTATCAGAAACCATCTCAAATATGAAGCAAGCCTATGGTTCGATTGCAAAGAAGAAGAATTTGACAGTTGGCAACAATTTGAACAAAAATTTTTGAATTATTTCTGGGGAAAAGTCCAACAATTGGAAATTAACAAGGAATTGCAAAATGGGAAATACAGTGATAGGATGGGTATCTCAGAAAGGACATATGCATTACAAATTTACTATAATGCAAAACATTTACAATATAATTACTCATCGGAACAATTAGTCGAACTGATTGCAAGACATTTCGAAGAAACGCTGGAAGACCATATTACATTGCAAAACTACAAAGACATAGATAGTCTATGCCAATTCTTACAAATAAGAGAATCACGTTTAAGAGAAAGAAAATCAAGAAGGTCGCGAGAAGATTACAGGCCCCGAGAGACACAGGATTACAGAGAGAGAAATCAAGATAGGAGAGACTATACAAGACGAGATTTTAATCCCAGAAGGGAAAACGAAAATAGAGACAACGGAAGAGGAAATTATGAACAAAGAAATAGGCAATGGAATGAGGACAGAAATCGAGAATACCAGAGCAGAAACATCACACGCTCAAATCAAGAAAACAGAAATAATGGTTGACAAAATGAACAGGGATATCGAGAAAACCGAAACAGATCCGACAGACCAAGAGAAAATAGAAGAGAGGTAAATAATACCCAGACAGAAGAATATGACGGAGAGAGAAATTATGACGAAAATATAAACAACGATGAGCAACCGGCGTTTTTTTCACGAAGGCGCTCACTAAAAACAAAAAACCAAACAGGAATCTTTTGTCAACCCAAGGATTTTATTAAATTGGCAGGAAACAACGAAAAGAAAAATGGAGTTAATTTAAAATTTGTGGATGGATTTATCAATGAGAAACCAATTAAAATTATGATAGATACTGGATCTGAAATAACATTGGTCAACAGAAAACTAATAGAAGAAGTTAATTTAACAAATTTAATTTACAAAATACCTAGGGTAAATTTAGTGGGCGCAAACAAACGGACATTGGCAACTATAAATGAAGGCATACGAGTAATGGTACGATTAGGTAAAAATAAGTATGCACTACAATGTGTAATTGTGCCAAACATGTCACATGACATGATAGTAGGAGTTGACGAATTGGCAGAAAAACATGTAATGATAGATTTTAAAAATAATACGATGAAACTAACAGAAGAAAAAGAAAAAGAACAGGACAAGGAACAGGAGAAACAAAATACGGACGAATCAGGTAAAGAACAAACAGTGGAAATGAATTTGGCAACGAAGCAAGGACAAAGAAGAAAAGGGAGAAAAAGTCAGAAAAAGATAAAAGAAAATGAAACCTGTGGCTCCTCAAAAGAAGAGTTGAGCCCAAAAGAAGAAAAATTGAGAGTATCAAAAGCAAAAGAAACCTGGGATTCCTCAAAAGAAGAGACGAGCTCAGGAGAAGAAGAAATAAAGCTAACAAATGAAAGTGAAAAGAATATGATTGAAACAGTGGTATTTGAAGAGGAGGTATATGCAAACGAGGATGCAGAATGTACGGTAAACATATGTGAAGAATCTGAGGAAAAAGACAGAAAATTGATATGTGGAGAAGGGAAAGAAAAAGAATTGCGGTTGATGTTAAGAAACTACGAAAATTTGATCAATGAGGAAAACAGAGTGGCGAAAAAGTACGAACATTCATTTGAGGTGAAAAACTTGGGAAACTTTCGATCAAAGACTTACCCGATTCCATACAAGTATCGACAAGAGATTAAAGTAAGGAAATATACAGGGAGTTGGTTTTGCCTCGAGAAAATTTATTTAAAAATGCAGATAAATTTTATCGAATACAAAGGCGGGGATTTGTTATATTCCTATTTGATAGGAGAATTAAAATTTATAATTATAAGCAAAATTCAAATTAATATAAAAGATCTTCAATTTTCTCAACCACGGGCATGTAAATTTAGAACAACCTGTATACAACAAATTATTATATTTAGTTTTTAAGAAAGTGATTCGAAGAAGCGTACGAAACTCGGTAACAATGCGCCTAAGATAAACAAGTTTGAGTGACGCAGACTATTATAGTGTTCGCGGAAGATTCGATCATTAGCCTACGCTAAATAAGACTCAGTGAAATAGATAATAGGTCATTAAGTTTTGTAAAAAGTAGAAAGTAAGTTTAAATTGGGAAATGATTATTTTTTCTTGAAATCCATTAAACATATTTAGAAAGATTAAAAGTTGGTATTGAGGAATACGGCGAATTAAAATTTGTGGTGGAATGTTTTGAGCGGTCGATAGGTGAAGTCCAGTGGTGGACGGTAGTGTACGAAGAGTGAAAAAGCCGGTGTAGTTCCGTGAGTGTTGAGTACCCAAGGGGAACGAGAGGTAGGCCGAGTCGAGAGAAAAGAATCTCCTTGAGCAAAGAGTGTCCCGGTAGCTGATTGAAGTGGTTCGAAAAAGGTAGAACACGGCATCACGAGAAAAGCATGAACGAGAGCTATACGAGGTAGTTTTCAAAGGAGAACATTACTGGAGGCCAGGACGAGTTTTTCATCGCAACCAAGGGTAGGAGGAAACGGGTTTTGTGTGAGGACATTCGCAGCTCACCAGATAAAGGTCAGTCTCATTTGTCAGGACATGAATGTATGGGTTTTTGTATTAAATACCACATTAAAAATTGAAGAACATAATCGCTAACATCAGAAGATTTTCATCAAACTTAAATTTAATTTACTTAAATTTGTAATGTCAAAAAGAATATTCTTTTTGACATTACTTGAAATGTCTTTCTGGCATTAGTCAAATTTAAAACTAAATTAAATCAGATCTTTCCTCATATTTTTTTACAAATTGGAACATTGTTATTTGGATTATATAAAATAGAAATTTATATACATTATGTTTTGTAAAAATGTTTACTTTATGGAATAACCTCAAGTTGTAAGTTTTTTATGCTTTTATATACAATGTACTTTATCTCTAATTTCATTGTATTTATCATATACTTATTTTAGCTTATCTTGAAAAAGCAAATAAATTTTGCGAAAGCTCGATAATAACAAAGAGTTTTACTTATCCTGCCCCTAAAAAATAAGTGACTGCAACCCCAAAACAAAACTATTATATATATATATATATATATATATATATATATATATATATATATATATATATATATATATATATATATATATATATATATATATATATATATATATATATATATATAAAATGAATAATTTTGGGGAATGCAGTCAATGTGTTTTGGGCTGATTAGAAGAGAAACACTTTGAACTTTTGTCGAGCTTTCGGACAATTTATTTCCTTTATCAAGACAATCTACAAATACAAATGTTTAAATTTAGATGAAAACTAGAAAAATAACAACTTACTGCTCGTGGTTTACAAAATAACTAACATACTTATAAAAAACATAAAAATTCTTTCTAAAAAATATAAATTGTAAACGTAAATTAATTTTGAAATATGTCAAAAGGACATTAATCAAATGTAGTTAGACTACTTTAATAACTCGATAGATTGGGAAAGAAGTTAGTTATCAGTGTATAAAATAATGATATAAAGATGTAAGCAAATTTGAAGTTATAATTATTAGTAAAAAAAAAAAACTGATAGTAATGTAAAAAAAGTTGATTTAGAATGTTATAAATATTTTTCTTTTGATACTATTTAGTGAAATTTTAAAAATTAATAAGACCAAATTGTTTATAGAATGCATAAATTAGTAATATCAGATCTCAAAATTAAAGTCAAAGTTAGTAAATTACAGTCAAAGTTAGTTAGTCAAAGCCAAAATGTTATTATAAATAATGCTTAGATTATTAATATCAGATCTCTTATTAATACAATTTGATTTTTTTATCCAAACCATTTCTTTAAATTCTCTTTTACGTAAATTTACTTCTCTTTCCAAAATTGTTGCTTCTTGAAAAATGAAAATATGATCCTCATTAATAACATGCTCTGCCAATGCACAAGAAGGGATATTTCTCTTGATATCACTTTTATGAGACGTTAGTCTAAGAGATAGGTTACGTGAAGTTTGTCCGATGTAACATTTACCACAAGTACTACAAGGTATGGAGTAAATAACATTAGAACTCTCCATAATTTTTAGCGGAGTCTTAGTTCTGGTATAAAGACTGTTCAAAGTTTTGACATTTTTAGTAGCAATTTTAATGTTTTTGTTTTGTTTAAATAACTTAATTAATTTTGGTGTTAAAGATGGTAGATATGGTAAAGAAAAATAAGTTAAGGTAGGTATACTTTCTATCTCTGTTCCTTGTTCATTGATATCTGCCTGCAGTGTTCTATTATAATTATACCTACCTTAACTTATTTTTCTTTACCATATCTACCATCTTTAACACCAAAATTAATTAAGTTATTTAAACAAAACAAAAACATTAAAATTGCTACTAAAAATGTCAAAACTTTGAACAGTCTTTATACCAGAACTAAGACTCCGCTAAAAATTATGGAGAGTTCTAATGTTATTTACTCCATACCTTGTAGTACTTGTGGTAAATGTTACATCGGACAAACTTCACGTAACCTATCTCTTAGACTAACGTCTCATAAAAGTGATATCAAGAGAAATATCCCTTCTTGTGCATTGGCAGAGCATGTTATTAATGAGGATCATATTTTCATTTTTCAAGAAGCAACAATTTTGGAAAGAGAAGTAAATTTACGTAAAAGAGAATTTAAAGAAATGGTTTGGATAAAAAAATCAAATTGTATTAATAAGAGATCTGATATTAATAATCTAAGCATTATTTATAATAACATTTTGGCTTTGACTAACTAACTTTGACTGTAATTTACTAACTTTGACTTTAATTTTGAGATCTGATATTACTAATTTATGCATTCTATAAACAATTTGGTCTTATTAATTTTTAAAATTTCACTAAATAGTATCAAAAGAAAAATATTTATAACATTCTAAATCAACTTTTTTACATTACTATCAGTTTTTTTTTTTTACTAATAATTATAACTTCAAATTTGCTTACATCTTTATATCATTATTTTATACACTGATAACTAACTTCTTTCCCAATCTATCGAGTTATTAAAGTAGTCTAACTACATTTGATTAATGTCCTTTTGACATATTTCAAAATTAATTTACGTTTACAATTTATATTTTTTAGAAAGAATTTTTATGTTTTTTATAAGTATGTTAGTTATTTTGTAAACCACGAGCAGTAAGTTGTTATTTTTCTAGTTTTCATCTAAATTTAAACATTTGTATTTGTAGATTGTCTTGATAAAGGAAATAAATTGTCCGAAAGCTCGACAAAAGTTCAAAGTGTTTCTCTTCTAATCAGCCCAAAACACATTGACTGCATTCCCCAAAATTATTCATTTTGTATTATTAACAGTCACTACATATTAATAATCATATATATATATATATATATATATATATATATAGTGATTTTTTGAATAACGGCAACTCGGTCAGATGAAATAAAACTCTATTTGTTCTAGGTTTTTTGTCTAATATTTTTCAATATTAGACAACATTCTATTAACATAAAATATATTGCAGTTACCATAACTCCCAAATATATGTCAAAATAACATCAGTCATTTCTCAAGTCAATGTTCAATATAATATGTTAAACGAATGTAAATTATCACTCTTATAGTTGTAAGTAATGAAATGTTTTCTCTTTTGTCCATATCTAATCTTAATAAATTTACAGTTTTCTCCTGAAGAAGTCACCAAATAGTGACGAAATATTGAGACCTAGAACAAATAGAGTTTTATTTCATCTGACCGAGTTGCCGTTATTCAAAAAATCACTATTTAACACAGTACGGTCGAAAATATTTGTACAAATATATATATATATATATATATATATATATATATATATATATATATATATATATCCTTTAAAATAACAGCTATATATATATATATATATATATATATATATATATATATATATATATATATATATATATATATATCTATATATACGTCTTCATATCAAGGCGAGATCCGACTAAATCGAGGACAACCCGAGATCCACCAATAGGAAATTAATTATTGGAGTATATTGTTCATAAGTATCTTTATAATTAACATATTAATCATGGCACACTTAGAGGGGAAAAGATTTTTGTACTTAAATTTTTCTGATAAATTTACAGCGAAACGAGATCCGTCGCTGAAAAGTAAAGGGGAGGACTTATATACGAAATTTTAGATATTTACCGTTCAACGCGAGATCACACACTGATGCCAGCTCTAAACAGTATTAGTCGAGCGGTTGGAGCTCGTGTTGTATTGTATATTTCCCACGATATAAAGATATATAATGGGCGTA
Source organism: Diabrotica virgifera virgifera (assembly GCF_917563875.1). Taxonomy (NCBI): domain Eukaryota; kingdom Metazoa; phylum Arthropoda; class Insecta; order Coleoptera; family Chrysomelidae; genus Diabrotica; species Diabrotica virgifera. Next base: position 139,196,120 of record NC_065444.1, on the reverse strand, counting down.
ACTTTTAAGTATCGCTTCTTTTGTGTCTTTAAAGTCTACGATTGACCTTTCAGAAAGTCCCTTAGTTTTATTACATACATAAGGGTGTGAAAAAAGAAAAAGAATACTTGACAAATAATAACCATTTAATAATGATAATTATTTGCAATACAATATTTTAAAACTATACATTAATATTCTTAAAAAACACTTACTACGAAACCAAAATGTAATTATTATATTCTTAAATAATACAAATTGTTACAAAATAATTATTTAAATGATTGCTTGTTTTAAAAATACATTACAAGAAAGTAAAATTTTTTATAAATATTATTAAAGTTTAAAAAATAAAATAACTCAATATGTAATTATTATTTGATAGTTAAAAAATGATTTTAAGTAAAATGATTTAAAAGATAAAAAGAAACACACATAATTTTCAGGGTCAACTCCTAATTGCATGAAAATTTGGATTTAGATTCTACCCATCCCCCACTTCAAAGTTGAATTTGTGCCGTTGATTGCTTTTACTTAAAGGGTGAAAAAATATACGTTTAAAATAAGTCCGGAAACAGATCTGACTAAGTTTAAGCAACTTTTGTTCTATAGAGTTTTTTTAACTTAGGTACTAGGTTAATTTAGTAGTAGGTACTAGAGTCACTTGCGACTAAAAATATTTACTTTTCAACAAAAAAAAACACGGTTTTCGGCGGTTTTTCGCAAATACTCAAAAAGTAAGTATTATATCGAAAAAATATTCTTGGAAAAAATGTAGCATATAAAAAAAAACGAAAAAATGGTATATTCTTAGTCTATAGAACCAGTAAAAGTAAATTTGTAGCTCATAAAAAAGACGATCTTATCCTTCAAATTCCAAATCAAATATTTTAACGTGATACATAGTACCAAAAAATGAAGCTCTTTTCGGGGAAAACCCATTAAAATTTTTTTAAAGTGTTAACAAAAAGCTTTATTTTATTTTATAAAAGTTATATACGGGTAGGAGAGACAACGGAACGAATTTTGGAACGTTTAAACAGACGACACTCCAGATTTACCAATTTCTGGACAATTGATCCAAAGGCTGGATTCTAACAACGAAACAGTTGTGGATTTTCAAGTTTTCAATGAGAGTTAGAATGAAAAACATTAGTGACCTCGAATATGATGGTTTGGAGAATTTGGCTGGTTATATCTGCCATAAATTGAAGGACTCCAGTATTCAATCCGAAGATGTTTCAACGTACACGTGGGTTGATCATTTGAGTAAGTGTGGTTTATGTAAACCATCAGACACTCTCTTGTCATATATTAAGTAACTGGAGACAATTTTTCCTTCCACATGAATGGTGATTCCATTTTGGTAACTAAAAATTATTTAGAAAACCTTATGTCCAAAAGTGTAACTGTAGACTGTTCTAACAAAGCGAACAAGTTATTTTTTAGGTCTCGGATGTACTTCCGAATTAAAGAATTAAACAAGTCTCTTAACAACCTGACATTGCGTAAAAGAAAAATTATGAAAACTGCTACATAGTTGCTGTATGTACGTCTATTTCACATGCACAAAATTTAAATAAAGTGCATGGCATGAAAACTGTAAAACTTATTTTTGTCTTTTCCAAGCCTCTTACTTAAATCTGATGAAATACATTACCTATTTAAAAAGTAAAAAATTTTGTTTTTTTATCAATCCATTAAATTTATGGTTTTATTTTGGGGCTTTCTTCCCCTTGGTAAAAATTATATTTACTAATGTGTAGGCCACTAATCAATTTTTGCCAACTAACGAAATATAATAATTTTAGTAGATATCGATTATATGAATATTTTTATTTTCCGGATACCAATATAATCAAGAAACTGGGAACTTTACAAATAACTGAAAATCAATTTAAATAAAAGTAAATAGTTTAATAATTTTCCTCTAAACTATAAAAATCACTTAGTTTCTTTTAGTCATAATTCATTCATTTGTACTGTTCTCAAATTTCATTCGCGTTCGTATTACGAACGCATAGACGGGACTATGCTTTACTCTGTTGTTAACGTCATGCGCCAATCGGACGAGCTTACGTAACTAGAATATCAGGGTGTGTATATTTCCGGGTCCCGGTGAATTCGTATCTATTTTAATCCCCATCCTAATTACAGACCAACTGGCAACTCTGGTGCGCAGGTAATTTTTAAATAACGCATTAACTACCGGTGAATTGGTAACTTTCATTTTGTAAGTATTGTTGATAATCTAATATCGGTATTCCAGGTATTTAGCGCTGCACTCCTAGAAAATGGAAAAAATGTCACAGGAAGTGAAACCGATGATGAAACGAAACGCAAAAGAGAAAACTTGGATGATTGTTTTAATAGAAGTAAAATTAAAAAACGGTCACCAAGCAAAGCAGGCAACGAAAACAAGGAAGACATGGAAAATGTTATGATTACAATAATGAAAGAGCTAATGAATAAAAACGATGAAATGCTTCAGGAAATAAAACCAATAAGGAAAGAATAACAACAAACCAATAAAGAGTTAATGGGTGTAAAAGCAGAGAAACAAAAACTAAAAAAAGAAGTAAAACAGCTACATGAATGAATGGAGCAACTGGAGAAATTTAGCAAAAAGAAAAGCTTGATCGTAACTGGGTTGAAAGTAGAAACAAATGATTATAAGAAATTAAAAGAAGAAATGGAAAATTTCAGAGCCCAAGAGTTGCAAATACAAATAAAACTAAGAAGTGCAAAAAAAAATAGGAGAAACAGTATGCGCAATAGAAACAGAAGCCCTCACGGATAAAATGTAAATCCTAAACAAGAAACGTAAACTAAAACAGCATAAAGATCGTATCTATATAAACAACGATTGGACATCGAAAGAAAAAGAAATACAAAAGGAAATAACTAAAATAGCAAAGGACGAAAGAAGCAAAGGTAAGCAAACGAAAATCGGCTACAAGAAATTAATAGTGAATGGCAAAATCTAGATATGGGACGAAGAGAGAGAACAGCTGATAGAAAATTCAAAAAACTAATAAACGAAGAACAGCGGCTGAAATATGATATTGACATGGCAAAAAAAGACTCGGAAATGCAAACGGTTAACGAAAACAAAATAACGCACACAAAATAAAGAAAGAATCTCAATAAGAAGAAAAGAACAAAACCCATTAGAATGGGCTCTTGGAATATTAGAACCATGCTGGCAGCAGGTAAGATGCAAGAAATAGCTCTTGAGATGAAAAAATATCAACTAGAAATCCTAGCCGTACAGGAAATACGATGGAAGAAAGAAGGAAAAATTGAGAAGAAAAACTTTAGCATGTATTATTCGGGAGAAAACAAACAGGGAACGAATGGTACGGCATTTATGGTGAACAAAAAAATGAGGGAAAAACTGATACAGTTCAAAGCAGTTAATGAAAGGATATCTTACATAAGAAAATAAACAAGCCCACATCTCGATAGTCAATTGCTATGCACCCACCGAAGAAGCAAACCAAGAAGATAAAACAGAATTCTAAGACATCCTGGAAGAAACCTGTGAAAATATTCCGAGGAATGACATATTAATAATATTGGGTGATTTCAATGCAAATATCGGAAAGGAGGACTATAATCGTAATGTAGCTGGCAAAGAAACCATTCATGAAACTACGAATGATAATGGAGGAGAAATCTGCAACCTAGCAGCAGCAACAAATACATATATAGTTAGTACTGAGCATAAACATAAAAAAGAAAACAAAATAACATGGATGATACCAGGAAGAATGGATGGAAACCAAATAAATCATACTCTAATTTCGAAAAAGTGGACACAAATAGTACAAGACGTAAGGTCATATAGAGGGGCAAATGGAGGCACTGACCACATATTGTTGATAGCAAAACTTAAGATGAAAATAATCAAAGCAAATAATCATAAGGAAGGAAAAAGGAGGAAATGGAATATAGCCAATCTGAAAACGCAAGAAACAAAGCAACAATATACAGAACAACTGGAACAGAAATTGGGTCAGTACGAGCACATAGAAATAGAAGGAGAATGGAAAAACATAAAGAACAGCATAATAGAGACAGCAGAACAAATAATAGGATTCCAAAAAAACAAAGAATCGAAAGAATGGTTTGATGAGGAATGTCACCAAAAAAGTCAACTGAAGCACCTCGCAAGAAACAAATAGCTACAAAGTGCCGAACAGGAACAACTGGACCAATATAGAAAAGAAAAACAAGAAGCATTGAAACTCTATAGAAGAAAGAAGAACACATGGATCTCTGAACAAATGCAAGAATTAGAAACGAATAATAAAGACAACAAGAAATTGTTCGAATAGATAAAACAACAACACAGTACCAAAAAATCTGTCACAAAAATAAACAAAAAAGATTGGGAAAAACATTTCACGGACCTATACAAAAACGACAATAAGGCATATTCAGAGGACGAGGATATAAGAGATAACAGAGATGAAGAGGAAGTCGCACCTACTTATTAGGAATTCATGGAGGTATTAAAACAACTAAAAGTAAACAAAACGCCAGGGCCAGATGAAATCAACAACGAACTGATCATCAACGGCGGAGAGGAGCTCACGAAGCGAATGCACAAGTTAATGGTTACAATTTGGAAGGACGAAAGCATGCCCATAGAATGGAAAAACGGACACATCGCACCAATCTTTAAGAAAGGAGATCCAACTAAGTGCTGCAACTACAGACCAATTATGCTACTAAATACAACGTATAAGATATTGACCACAATTATAAGAAACCGACTAAATCAATACACAGAAAAAATTATAGGACCATATCAACAGGGTTTTAGAACAATAGATCAAAGGAAGATCAAAAATAGATGCAATACACATACTGACACAAACAATTGAAAAAAGCTATGAACATGACATAGAATTACACATACTATTCATCGACTTCCAACAGGCCTTTAACAGCATATACAGACAACAATTATTAAAAGAAATGAAAAAAATGGAGATACCGGCAAAATTAATAAGACTAACTAGAATGACAATAAAAGACTCAACAGCAAAAGTTAAAACAAATGAGGGCGATACAAATGACATCAAAATAGAACTTGAAGTAAGACAAGGAGACAGTCTGTCAACGACAAACGACACTATTTAATATCGCTCTAGAAGGAGTAATTAGGGACACAGGGCTGAAAAAGACAATTATTCAAAGCTCAACACTGATCATAGGATATGCAGATGGACTGGGACTGGTAGCACGAGATAAAAAAAGACTAGAAGAGGCACTTTTAACCCTGGTAAGAGAAGCAAAGACGAGAGGACTAATAATCAATCAGAATAAAACAAAATATCTTATAAGCACACGAGACAATGTAAACAGAATAGCAGAAATAAAGATAGGTGAAAATACATTCCAGAGAGTAGATTGCTTCAAATACCTGGGGGTGATGGTGGACGGCAAAAACGGAAGGAGTATAGAGATAAACGACAGAATTAAAGCAGGTAATAGAGTATATTGGAAATATCACCAACTACTCAAGGACAAAAACCTGAGCAAAAAAAACAAAATCAAAAATATACACAGCAGCAATCAGATCAGTGATAGCCTATGGAGCAGAAGTAATGTGCCTTACGAAAAAAGACGAAGAAAAGTTAAAAATAATTGAGAGAAAAATTATAAGGATACATAGCCCAGTAAAGACAGAAACAGGGGAATATTGAAAGCTGATGAACTATGAAATAATAAATATAAATAAAGGAGAAGATATAGTAAAATTCATTAAAGCACAATGCCTCAGGTGGTTTGGGCACACACAAAGAAGAGGGGTAGAAGAACTGATCAGGAAGATAATGAACTGGAAACCAGTAAAAAATAGACCAAGAGGAAGACCAAAAATTAGATGGGAAGATCAACTGCTAGACGATATATCAAAGATGGAAATTGCAAACTGGAGAGAAAAGATTCAGGACCGGAGAGAGTGGAAGAAGATAGTAGAGAGGGCAAAAAAACATCACAACCTATGAACTAAGACCTAAAGGAAAAGCGGACTAATTTACCGCGTGAAATGGATTAAAAGAGCTCATATTTGAGCGAACTATACTCTAACAAGAGTGAACGGTCCATATAATAATTCCAGGTATGTACCTGTATAAATTACCCTCCTTGAAGTTGGTGTAAAAGGTATTCACCATTTATGTATTGTCTTTTGGAAGGATTACTAGAGAAAATCCAAATAAATTTTGAAAAAATGGCTGAAATCGCTGAAATTCTTGTAACAGATTCCGTAATGAGTGTACATGGGTGGTAAATGATTTTAAATTTCACTTAAAGAAAGTGCTAAAAAGTCTAAAACATTTATGGTACTGTTCTGCATCTGGTTTCCAGGTAACCTGTTATACCGACGGTTAGTTTTTTTAATATTTTGAGTAGTAACTATGTTGGTTATCAACAATTTGATGTCAAAAATGCACATTTTGCCATTTTTTGTCTACCAGTAAGAAGAAAAACATTCAAAACAAAATTTAAGATAACCGCATTGTAGAGCATGTAAAACAATTTAAACAAGGTTTTATAAATTTCGCCATACTTAATTGTTGCTTATAAAACTATAAATTAAGTCAGTTTAACGGTAATATAACTTATGTAAAAAATACAACTTATATCTCGATATTACGTGAAATAGCTCAAAGAAATGAGTAAAAATACACGGTTTTTATGACACTCAGTGTAACTACGTAACAATTGTTTTAGTTTCTATATGGACGGAATAACAAAATTTATGTAAATCTGACCAATTTTTTCTCAATTTAATTATTTACTGACAATTTAAATGAAAAATAGCCGATTTTAAGAATTTTCGTCTATAAGTTACAATGTTTTACCAAAAAACTGAAAAAAGAACCGATTAGTTTATTGAAATAGCCTTAAAATGAGTTGAAGTAAAATAGAATTGGAGCTTTGTTTATCAATAAACATTAACTATTCAAATTTATTTCTTACGTTTTAAGCTAACTACCTGAGGTACCCCTAAACCCTAAAAATGTCATCAAAACGACGATTTTGAAGCTCTTCCGACTGGATTAAAGAAGCTATTATCGATTCAAACAAAAGTTGTGTATTTTTAATTCTAAATTTCAACTATTTAATTAAAAATAAAGTGTTTCAGTTGAAAATTCAAAGTTGCTACACCCACCGCTTTCGCAGGCAGAATAAGAACCCTGCTATTGCATAAGTATATAGATTTTGAAAAACCATTCAAAAAGCATTCCAACGTTTTTTCGATATGCCGTCTAGTTCTCGAGATATTTGACAATCGCCTTTCTGGACAGAGCCCTTAAATAATGTAAACATTCTTATTCAAGCTAGACATAAGCCGAGTGAGAGAGCTGACCGTGAAATTCATTTGCGATGTTTCCAAATTTACCGGATGTCGGGTTGTCTGCAAAATATATATTTACCATATACACAACGGATCGCGCGCGCTGCCCTGTACAGCGGATTTAGTGGAACCACTGCAATATAAAATTCACCAAAAGGGGTGCAAAATGAGGTCCAGACAAAAATCGATTTCCTTGTACCCTAACCATTGTTACATCGAGATGTCACTATATACACGTGAATACAAGGTGAGATCCAAAATCGGATCTCGCCTTGCAAAACGGATCTCATCTTGTATAGCTTATGATACAAACGGATCTCGCCTTGATATGAAGACATATATATATATATATATATATATATATATATATATATATATATATATATATATATATATATATATATATATATATATATATCGATAAAAGGTACGTTGTCGCCTCGCGATGAAAACTATGACGACCTCGCCTCACCCTTGTGTAGTTCTTTTTTTCAAAAAATATATGCATATATACAATGAGGGGAACTTTCTAATTAAGAATCTCTAAAGAGGGGAAACGATTTTAAATGTTTTTTATATATATAAATTTACGATTAAATCCAATGCGCTGTCGCCTCACAACTATATATGACTAAGAATGAAAGCCGATACGTTGTTGCCTCAGACGGCGTTGCCAAATATTCGAAAATGAATAAAGGATTGAGTGGGTCGAACTTTGGTGCACAGCGAGAAGTAATGTAGGTATTTGTTACGGATATAGGTAAAGAAATAGTGGGAATTTGTTCACATGTTCCATTGTTGTTTACATTAAAAATAAAGGATGGTTATTTTTGATATTTTAACCTTCGGATGACCAAGCGGGGGAAATTGTGACCCCAGCGTATGTTTTTCTTTAATAAATTCAAAAGTATTTTCAATTTTTAACTCATTATTTTTTTATTTGACTTTAATATCATTCTAGATATCCTCATATTTTGAAATAAAAAAAATTCCTTATATTTTACGATTAAAAAATATATTCTGAAGTTGATGTTTAGTAAAATGGCGTCTATTATGTGTAATTACAAGTAGTTTTACGCTAATGACGTCGACTTTGCAAAATAACAAGACACTTACTCAATATACACACTACACATGACACTAATACTTATGTCGTGACTGGCTGAATGGCATAAAGTCCATGCCAAAAAAAAACTCAAGGAAAAAAAACTTTATTTTTTTGTTAATTATCATTTTTGACATTTTTGACCTGGGGTCATCCCCCCCCTTGGTCTTCCATGTAACAGAAAAAGGTTGGTCATCGGAAGGTTAAATAAGCTTAAGATATGAACATGGTTTGTTTGGATTATGTGTTTAAAATTTTTTTATTAGCAGATATTACAAAGCTAGTATTTTGCAATAAATTAAGCTAAGCCAAATTATTTTGTGTGAATTATTGCTCTTATACAGTAAAATTATAAAGGCTCTTAACGATATAATTTATTATTAATAATTATATGGGAAATAAGCCACAATTAAAATGAAAAAATAATTTTATTAACGTTTCGACGCCCAAATCTTTTTTGGGTCGAGATTTGGGCGTCGAAACGTTAATAAAATTATTTTTTCATTTTAATTGTGGCTTATTTCCCATATAATTATTAATCATAAAAATGCCACAAGGAAATAGCTTCAGAACAACATATAATTTATTATTTGCAGTAAACATATTATTACCTATCTCACAGAAAAAAGTGTCAACGATTTATTTAAAAATTTTAATTAAGAACCAGTGAACCAGTGTACATAGCTGTAAAAATGTTCCAACAGAACGTATTCTTACAGCAAAGTGTATGAAAATAATCTATAAGGTGGTGAAGGTGGGGTGGTTTTAAGGGCGAAAATGGTTTTCTGAAATTTCTGGCTAAACATTGCATCGTTTAAAAAATTCAACGCAAAAGCTGTGGGCGATAAAAAAATCTACAATTTGTGTAGTGGTCTTTTTATCCTAATCTCAAAAAATTTTGAGAAAAACTCAAAGGTAAGTTTTAGGTACCTATTTAATTTTTTTCTTCTACAAAAATGATTTCATTATGTTTTGTTTAAATGTCAAACCCATTAATTGAGGCGTTGGTTAGATGTTTATTATATCTAAGAATAAAAAAAAATATAAAAATAGCAACAAAAAGTAAAATAAAAGATTTCTATATTTTCACTTAAGCATCATATAAAAAACTTACATATGCCATAAATATTTTATTTTTATAAGATGTTGAATTTTTGATTTTATAATATTGGAATTCACCTTTTTATCTAGATGGATATACGCCATATTGAATATAATTTGAAAAGTGTTGGCACCAATGAACTGTCAATACGGATGGAACGGCCCCGTCCCATTCAAATAGTGCAGCAAGATTGACTCCAACATACAAGAGAGAGGTCCTGAGAGAGACAGAGAATTTGTCAGGTAAAATCTGACAGGCCCTATAATATATCAACTTAAATCGGGGAAATGGACCTCATATTTTTTTAACTTGGTATCAGGGCTGATAGGCAGTATTTAAAAATTAAGTAAAGTTAATAAAATTTAAAAAATATGAGGTCTGTTTTCCTGATTTAAGTATATATAGGCAACTGGAATTACACGACCTGTCAAATTTTACCTGAAATATTCTCTGTCTCTCTAGGACCTCTCTCTTGTATGTTGGCGGCATTAATTTTCTTCATGCCTATTCCATCAGTATTGACAGTTCATTGGTTGGCACACATGAATAAGGCACATATTATGAATCTCCTTCTTAATCTTCCCTTGCTTGGTTTTTTAATGCTTTGAGTAGATTTTTATTTGCATAGTACTTATCGTCACTGTCCGTTTTAAATTATTTACTTGTTTGAGCCAGAACGTTATCTTTTGCAACCAACGCTTTACTTTTTTTAACTTCTTGCATACCTGCAATACTTGGAAAATTAATATTCGTATTTTGAAGATTGCTTTTTTTATTTTTTTCCGCATTTCTAAATCGTGGTGAAAATCTAGTTCTTCAAGCGATTTTCCTTTATATTCTAAATGAAGAGAATCCCTTTCCATTACTATTAAGAATTTTGACAATTTTACGGTTTGATAAATGTCAGCATGTAATTCATATCATTCATCATGCATTTTTTCGTCATGCCCCATAAACTTGAAAAATTCTTTAGTTTAATTTTTGGACATACTTAAAATGTGTGCTACTGTTGCAATATTTTTGCGTAATTTGTTGCTTGATATAGCTTCAGGGTTTGTTAAATTCATTTTGCTTGTCAATTTACGGATCGAAACATCCCCTTTGTCCCATTTTAGCTTACTGCCTGGAACTGTAAACATATAGTTATTAACGTCGGACGACGTCAGTCATGTATTTATGTCTATGTTTTATTAAAGTTTCTATGAAACATTGCAACATTTTTGGAAGTAAAATAACAACAGCTCAAGAACCTTTACCAGAACACACTGGAATTTTTTCTCCTCTCTTAAGTGCCTTTTCTTCTTCTGTTTATCTTTCGTTACTAGTGCTGAATTTTTAAATACTGAACATTACCTATTCGTCTTCTGTTAAAAATAATGGCTAATGCTAGAGCATAGTTAACTAAATTTTTATGTTTCAAAATTATCAATATTACTCTCAAACGTCTTCTGACACTTCACACCAATTTTAATACTTTCTTCTCAGAATATTTTAATATCACTTACAAGTGGTACTAGCTTTGGCAATTTTTGTTCTTGAATATCTTTGTTAGCGAGAGAAGCAATTTCCAAACTCCAAAGATTTGTCAGCAACGTTTTCAAATTATGTATTTATAGCCCTTGGCCAATTCCTGTATTTGTCTTTCTGTTGAACACATAAAATCAGCTGATTCTTTTAGTATTAAATGGAGGTGAAGGTCTGAAGGTCTTTTTAAAACTATTATATACATATAAAACTAAAGACTAAGTAGTTTCTTGTTGCAACGAAATTGAAAATGGTTATTCATTTTTGATTTACATGTTTACTCTGATTGGAGTACGAAGGAAACCATTCTCGTTGGAACTTTACCGCGCTGGGCAGATGAGACTGAATTATAAATTGTAAAATTCCCTCATCTTCCTTAGTCTCAGCATCCGTTATGACTTGGAAATTTTAGAAGCCTCAAAGGTGTAACCAGAGAAGGTTCCCATTGTTTTCAATCTGGTAGGATGTGGAGCAACATTTTTGGTATTGTTTTATGTGCTATTAGGTTGAAAATTTAGTCTTTTGCTAGCAATTGCCGCTAGGGCATCCCTGCCATTTGTTCGTTGCAATTCGTGACTGCACGCCGGGATTTGTCCTAGTTGGGTCAGAGAGAGCAGCATATGCGCCTCCTGATGAGAGACTAATAAGTTTCGAAACCTGTAGAGGCGCTTGCAGCGCTCTCTGATTGGACTAGAATATGATGCGCCTGTAGTTTCGCGTTGCAACGAAATTGAAAATGGTTATTCATTTTTGACATATAATACTCTTGGAACACTTGAGATCGTCAAAATTTTTGGGTCTTAAAATATGCTTTAAAGCAATCGTATTATTATTTACCATCGTTCTATACTTAATAAGAAATATTGGGACCGTGCAAGTTCGGCAAAGCGACCTCTATTTCTACGCTCTGTACTTTTATTCGCACTTTTAATTATATTGGCCAATTATATTAGTCCTGGTTGCTGGATAATTGTCAAGACCATAGTCCAAAAAAATAATAAGAAGAAAAAATAAGATGCAGGTTATGTTTAGCAAACGTAAACAATTGTATGTAGTAAATAAAATCAGTTATTAAAATGCAGTACTGCAAGCAAAATACAATTAATTAAATTTACCTTTATATAATAATTGCATAACATATCAATATTGTGGAGCAATATATAATTTTTCTGCGTCACTGACAGAAGGTATGAAATATACGTCAATTTGACAATTTCAATTGACAATATGAATTATTTAAGATAGATTCAATATTTCTCCGCGACTCGCGCACGGTCGTTTCTCGTTTCCCTTTCCAAGTACTTGCACACCGCGAATAGAGAGGGTTTGCATTCTTCCACTACATGCATAGTTTATGCCCTTCCCTCTCTCTTATGGTTTTTTAAGTAAGAATTACCAAAATTAACGTAAATGTAAATGCTATACATCTTTCGTTTTGTCGAAGATTCTTGTTCCTTAACATTTAATTTGGGGACAACGTTTTTTGGATGTCTTGTCGTCAATTTATTTTTGTTAGTTTCTCATTTTATCGTCCTATATGTTTTTTGCTTGAAATATTACTGTTGTCATTTCTATTCAAACATTTTAATGTCAGAATACGGGTTTTTCTTTCAGAGCAGAAGTAGTAAACTTCTGATGTTGGATAGTGTTTTGTTGTTTCATTTTTGAGATTTTTGAAACTGTTGCTATACTGTTCAATGATAAATTCCTATACGAAATTTACTTAGATTGACTCCCGTTTGCATGTCACTCACATAAAGATATTTATTTTGGTTTTAGTTTTTTTTTTATTTGAGTTAAGCCATTCAGGTTCATTTTTGTGTTTTTCAACTTTCTGTAATTTCGATAGTATATCAGTGTTTATCCTCTGTCATAACTGTTATTTTTTTCCTACTGCGGTTACAGAAAAAATCATTTATGTTCTTACTTTTGTAAAAAAGTCACATAATATAATGAATTTTTTATTTTTGGGATTAAATTCATGACTGGTTAGAATTTACCTATCCTTTCGTCTTGATGATCCTTTGGGGCATAGACTTGTTCAGTTTCATATTATAATAACTACTTAAGTATTACATACGCTCCATGATTACTAATATTCTGTTTGTAATTTTTATTAATTTCTATGCGACCAGCTAACATATTTTTATTCCGGCATGCTCTCTCTCTCTTATAGAATTTGTTTATACAGGGTGTCCAGAAACTCTACCTACAAACGAAGACAGGCGATGTCTCAGATATTTTCCTAAGACAATTTAACCCAATTCACCTAGTCCGAAAATGCTTCCTAAGGGAGCTAGAGCTCTTGGAAGATGGCATCTAGTAATTAGTTTTTCTTAAATACCTCCAGAACGCTTCTATTTAGAAAAACGAAATTTGGTATGCCTATTCATCTTCCAGGGATAAATCGATTCCATCCATTGTGAATTTTAAGTACCGGTCATAGGCGTTCATTTTGGGTAGGGCAGCGGTTATTTTATAGCATAACATTTTTGTCTTTAGCGTTGAAGTATTTTTGACTCTGGATTTCTAAATTGTGAGGTCTTCTAGAATTAAAAGGTACTCTTGCTTTAAGTCGGTAGTACACATCGATTTCTAGAAAAATTTATTTGAAAACTTTTCGTTTTTTGAATTTGAAAAGAATTTAAAAAAACGGTGTATTTTACCAACTTGAAGCAAGAGTAACTTTTAGTACCAGAATACCTCATAATTTAATAATCTAGTGTCAAAATGCTTAACAATTAAAGACAAAAAGTTATGCGATAAAATAACCGTCGACCTATCCAAAACGGACGCATATGACCGATACTAAAAATTTGCAATTAATGAAACCGATTCATCTCTGGAATATAATAGGTCTGGATCCCGCGTATGAAAAAAAAGTTGATTAATAGCAAGCTGAAAATTTGTTAATAGCTTAAGGGTGTCTAGTCGAATAAACTTTGATATATGGGAACACTGAAACAGGAGTAGTTTTAATTGTGGAACAGGTTAAAAATTTGGAACGGTCACAGCACGAAAAGGGCACATTTATTTTGTCCGACAGAACAGACTTAAACTCTCCGAACAGATGTTCCACTCATTAAAACGCCCATTTGGTGATAAATAGCAGTCTGATTTTTGCATGAGAGTTTAATCTCTGTTCGAAGAGTTTAAGTCTGTTCTGTCGGACAAAATAAATGTGCCGTTTTCGTGCTGTGACCGTTCCAAATTTTTAACCTGTTCCACAATTAAAACTACCCCTGTTCCAGTGTTCACACATATCAAAGTTTATTCGACTAGACACCCTTAAGCTATTAACAAATTTTCAGCTTGCTATTAATCAACTTTTTTTTCATACGCGGGATCCAGACCTATAAACAAACGTACCAGTTTTTGTTTTCTAAATAGTTTTTTTTTAATTCTTTCTTAATTCAAAAAACGAATAATTTTCAAATCGATTTTTCTAGAAAATGGTATATTTTATGCACTTAAAGCAAGAGTACCTTTTAGTACTAGAATAATTCACAATTTAATAATCCATAGTCAAAAATGCTTAAAAAGTAAATACAAAAAAGGTATGGGATAAAATATCCGTTGCCGTACCCAAAACGGGCGGCTATGACCGGTACTGGGAATTCACAATGAATGGAATCGATTTATATCTGGATGATAAATATGCGTAATAATTTTCGTTTTTCTAAATAGAAGCGTTCTGGCGGTATTTAAGAAAAACTAATTACAAGACGCCATCTTCAAAGAGCTCTAGCTCCCTTAGGAAGCATTTTCGGACTATGTGAATTGGGTTAAATTATCTTAAAATTATCTGAGGAATCTCCTTTTTTCGTTTGCCGGTAGAGTTTCTGGACACCCTGTATAAGGCAACAATTTTAAATCGTAAGCTGCAACTTATATCATAAACTTTTTAGCTGCCTGGTTACGGTACCGACGGCGCATTTTTTATATTTCACGACCTAATACCCAATGCAAACTGAAAGCGACGTTGCCAAAATCTGAGGCGACAAGGTACCGGTTGTTAACCAAAAAGTAGAATTTATATGCTGAGGCGATAACATACAGCCAGTCACTGCTGCAATGCCGATATTAGCGCCAGTGATATACTGCCGAACTAACGAACCAAAAAATAGTGAAAAGGGCTACGTTGTCACCTCAAAACTATTTTTTGCACATCGACTCATAAGGTGGTTGGAAAGCTGTCCTGAAATTTTCAGCCCAAAACGTTGTCGCCTCACCAAAGTGAGGCGACAACGTCTACCGATTCACCGTTTCTGAGGCGACAAGGTACCCCTTATCAATATATATATATATATATATATATATATATATATATATATATATATATATATATATATATATACATCCTACTATCAATGGAGCGTCCATACATTGTCTTTTTACCATCATAAGAGCGTCCGGGTACATCCGGGCGTCCGTATACGGACGCTCTAATTTTTTCTTTACTGAAAGAGCCTAAAATATCATCTATAACTACCCGACCAATTTTTAGAGGGACGCCTTATGATGGTAATTTTGCAAAAACATGTACGATAAATGTATAATTTAGTTTGAAAGTTTGGCGTTGAAAGCGCGCCGATCGAGCTTTGCGTATACTTTTCAGAGTATATTATCGTCGTTTTTATCGCGTTTAGAGCGTCCACAGAGTATATTATCGTCATTTCTATCGCGTTTAGAGCGTCCGAAGTATTGGCAACGGTGGATTCGATATATTATATGCCTAATACATTCAATTTTAATATCTTCTTGTATTCTCGACATCAAAGAGAAAAATGTGCTTCCTAATAGTAGACTCGTTCAATCTGAGCATGTCACTTATTTAAAGGAACCGCAGAAACCTTATGGGAAATGGCTCTCTCTCAAATGCTCTGAAACTTTGGGTTCTGGTAGTCCTTGATGTGTAGAACAAAAGACTCAATGGGCGCGTAGCTCCAAAAAATCATGGTTTTCAGATATAAGCCTCTGAAGTTATAGGTATAGTTGAGGACGTTTGAGTTGGAATAAATTCATTTTCTCGAGAATGGGCGACTCTGGAGATAAATTACAAATCAGGTCGATTTTTATTTTTAAATTATATTTTTTTGACATATATACCATACTAGTGACATCATCCATCTGGGCGTGATGGCGCAATCGATGATTTATTAAATAAGAATAGGGGGTCGTGTGATAGCTCATTTGAAAGGTTATTCAATTCTCTATTCAATAATATAAACATTAACATAATTATTTATACAGGGTGCCCAAAAATTTTTTTTGAATTAAATTAATTGAGTCAAAAAGAAGACTGTATATAATTTATTTAATTCGAAATACATTTTAATGTCCGAAAACAGGAAAAAATGTTGATTTGATAAATAAATATTGTTTCTCGCTTAAATTCAATATTAAAACTGCCACCAACCTGCCTCTTATCAGTTTGAACATTTAATTTAAGCGAAAAGCAATGCTTATTTTTCAAATTAACATTTTTTCTGTTTTCTGACAGCAGTAAAATGTATTTCGAATTAAATAAATTATATATTATATTCTTCTTTTTGCCTCTATTAATTTAATTCAAAAAAAATTTTGGGCACCCTGTATAAATAATTATGCTAATGTTTATATTAGTGAATAGAGAATTAAATAACCTTTAAAATGAGCTATCACACGACCCCCTTCGCTTAAATTAAATGTTCAAGCTGCTAAGAGGCATGTGGGTGGCAGCTTTAATATTGAATTTAAGCGAAAAACAATATTTATTTATTAAATAAACATTTTTTTCTGGTTTAGGACAACAGTAAAATGTATTTCGAATTAAATAAATTATATACATTCTTCTTTTTGTCTCAATTAATTTAATTAAAAAAATTTTTTTGAGCACTCTGTATAAATAATATTGTTAATGTTTATATTATTGAATAGAGAATTTAATAACCTTTCTAATAAGCTATCACATGACCCCTAGTCTTATTTAAAAAAATCATCGATTGCGTCATCACGCCCAGATGGATGACGTCACTAGTATGATATATGTATATGCCAAAAGATTATAATTTAAAAATAAAAATCGACCTGATTTGTGATTTATCTCCAGAGTCGCCCATTCTCGATAAAATGAATTTACTCCAACTCAAACGTCCTCACTGTACCTATAACTTCAGAGGCTTATATCTTAAAACCAGGATTTTTTGGAGCTACGCGCCCATTGAGTCTTTTGTTCTACACATCTAGGACTACCAAAACCCAAAGTTTCAGAGCATTTGACAGAGAGCTATTTACCATAAGGTTTCTGCGGGGTCCTTTGTAACTAAAACAAACGTTGTTACTTTTTTTACAGTATAAATATACAGTACAAATGTCCGATATGAATGTACAGCTACTAGCAAACCTATAATCAAATAGGTTTCGCAATAGAGAAGGTTATTAGACAAGGAGACACCATATCTCCTAAACTGTTAACCGCTTTATTGCAAAGTGTTTTGAGAAACAATAATTGGGAAAATATTGAAGTCAATATAAATGGGGAGTTTCTGAGCAACTTAAGATTTGTAGACGACATAGTCCTTCTTGCAGGCCGGGTAGACTATGCATGCCAACTTCATCAAGACCTCCAGTCTTGTGGTCTTAAAACTCCTTCTAATGCTGCTACAACCGTTTGTGAGTCTGGACCTGCTTAACAATGTTCTTCCATTCTGCCCTGTCGGATTTTCTTCGCCACTGTTTTAAAACTAACTTTTCTAAAACACAACACATGACCAACCTTGCACTAACCAAAAACTTGTTAACATAGGGTACGCAAATTGACTATATCTGGATCTATAAGTATCTCAGCTACGATATTAGCTTAGGAAGAGACAACCAAACAACAGAGTTAAATAGGAGAATAGAATTAGCATGGGCAGCTAAGTTAAAGAAGTCTTTAGATCAGATATTTCCTTGTGCTTGAAGAGGAAGTTCTAACTTATGGAGCAGAAACACTGACCCTTACCGGAAAATTAATAAATAAAATACAAGTAAAATACAGTGCAATGGAGACTTCAATTGTGAAAATATCCCAGAGAGTGTTCCAAATCAAATAGTTAGGAGAAATCTGGTGTTACGGGAGCAGTTAAAAGAATTACATCGCTGAAATGGAACTGGGGAGGCTATATTACGTTGCCAGACTCAGAAACGGAAGATGGACCAAAAAAATTTTAGAATGGAGACCTAGATACAATGCTTATCGTAATCGTGGACGTACCCAAACAAGATAGTCGGACGATATCAAGCGCTTCTTCTTCTTTGTGTGTCGTGCTTGTTTTCAAGCGTTGGCTATCGTCGTAGTAACAAGCTGATGCAAACAAATGCAATTTTCTCGGTTGGCAGCTATATGAAACAATTGCTCGATCGTTTGACCTGTCCATTGCCTAATGTTACGCAGCCAGGAGAGTTGTTATCTTCCAACCCAACGATTTCCTTCGATTTTGCACTGAATGATCAACCGGAGTAAGCCGTATTTAGGTCCTCTCATTATATGACCGAAGTATTGAACCTTTCTCATTTTTATGATGTTGATCAATTATCACTCTTTGTGCAAGGTCTCTAGCACACGTTCGTTAGATATGCGTGCTGTCCACGGAGTTTTGAGCATGCGACGGTAACACCTAAACTCGACCGCTTCTATATTGTTAAGATTCTTCATTTTTGTTTTCCATGTTTCACAACTATAGAACAAAGTGGAGAACAAAACAAACGCATTCAGCACAATTAGATACAAGTTGCTCAATATTGGAAACAGACGAATTATTTACGGGAGGCCTATTGGCTCTTTTTTCTTGTAGCATTTGAAAAAACAGCTGTTTTTTAAATCTACAATTATCTCTTGTATTTTGTGTAGGTAATATCATTCATTTGAATTTTTTGAAGTTATTTAATTTTGTTGAGTTTTTGGTTGCACCCTGTATCTTTTCGTTCAAACAGTTTGCTGCGTAGAAAGAACATCTGTGGTTGTTTCGTTTTTGTTATTTCTTGAAAACCTATTTGGAGACACCTGAGTAAATAGAAGGTTTGTTGACTTGGCAATTCTGTAGTGGCGTGATGGTTATTCCGTCGTACCTTCTTTCCTTTAATTTGTTGTTTTTAAGTAATGGTGCGAACCATGAATTATTTGATTGGATGCAGAGATCATACAACAGCGTTTTGGACTGACTGAAGACGTGAGCTTCGTGTCGATACGCGACGAGAGATGTGTTTGGAAGAGGTTAGTTGGTTAATGGCCGCGGCCGCAGTCAGCCGGCAAGTAAAGTAATGGAAATCATCAAGTAAAGAAGAGAGGCAGAAAATGTTAGAGTCCGTTTTATTTTGCGTTTTGGTAGGAAAATATACTTTATTTAATGGTTTTGGAAAGTAGTGAAATTCTGACGACGAAGCGCAAATGAATGGTTGGAGTTTACTGTTGGAAAATATGGATATATATGGTTTAAGCTGTTTTATATGGTTGCGGGTCAGTGCCATAATCATCCCCTTTGGCATTCAGGAGTCCCGCAATACTGCCTTCTCCGTATTTAGAGTCCCGTGTGAAGATGTCTGTTTAGTTTTGGTGTGTGACAAATTATTTCGTAGTAAGGCCTTCTTCTTCTTAAAGTACCTATTCGTTCCGGATGTTGCATCCAATCGTAATAAGGTAACGTTTTTTAAATAATAATAATAATACAGTAAAATGGTCTTTCCAGTGAAAAATTTTTGTATCATAGTGAATTTTATTGCTTTCATTATGACTATAAAGGTATTGTATAGACATAAAAGGTTGTAAAATTATTTTTTAAAGGATTTAGGATATTATTCTTTGTTTTATTCTATTAGCTTTCTGGATAATTTGTTTAAAAATAATAAACTCTTATGTAAGTTATAAACTCTTAGATTAAATAATATGAAGTGACAACTGACAGCTTGATGTTCTTGAAAGTAGGCCATGTACAAGGTTAAGTCAAAAAGAATTTTGGTAAAAATTTATAAAGTTAAATGTTGTTTTAAAACTATTGATAAATTAATACGTTTTTTGACATATGGGCCAAAATGGCTACATTGTCATTTGTCAATTTAATTCTTTATTATTTAAATGAAAGAAATACAACTACCTTTACTCAAATTCTCAAAAATTCAACGTTAATTTTACTCAACTAAAATCAAAACAATTCTACCACTTCACTTGGGATAGTTAATAGAGCGAATTTTTACCTTGATACTTCGGACTATTTTTCTGTTACACATGACGTCTAAAAAAGGGAACGTTGGCCGAATTCTCCCATTCTTCTAGCTTTTTAAGAAAAGGGGATGTCCATATTACCATTAAAACACAGATGTACTGCACTATTTAAACTCAACAGCATACGACCATATTTATCCTACCGACTTCCATTAATTATTGCGTAGTATAGAAATAATTCAAAAATACATAATAAAGATGAGCAAAATTTCCTATGCACTCGTACAATCATGCATCACATACATTAGATCAACTGTTGCACTTAAATAGTCAACAAAATTTGCAAATAAACATTTACATTAGGCATTAATACGCAGATCAAATCCTTCCAGTAATATAACCTACCTCGCCAGTCCAAATCTTAGCGAGAATGCCTCTCCACGCGGTCTTGCGTGGGGGCAAATTCTTCTAACCTCACACGCAGCTTCCGTGCTAGTCTATTTTAGCCAATAATGTTTTTAATTTTTGAGAGTCACTTGAACAAACCAATTAAACTGATTTCCGGTCAGTGGTTCGAGAAGGTTTGAATAAAAAAAACTCATGACTTGTAGTTCCGACAAGCATCTAAGTATCAAAATCTTACGACGGAAAAGAAAATGTAATAGGAGAACGTTATTTTTTCAGAAATAAACTTAAGTCGACTTTAGACTAAATGATTTATCATGTGATTTATTATATGATTTGGCACATGACGAGCCGCATGACAATGTTTATGATAAAACACAATGCTTATGATAAAACACAATGCTTATGACAAAATCATATGAGAAATCACACAGTGTAAACATGTAAATTTCACTCCATGACCAAATCATATGACAAATTACATGATAAATCATGTATTGTAAAGTCCACTTTATACCTCTCCAATTATCCAAAGTTATCAAATTAAAATATCTGGATTTAACATAATGGAGCCTCACTACATTATGCACATGACGTTCTTCAACTTTTAATTAATTACTTTCCCGGGTGGTGGATTCGAAGACGATAAATTATAGAATTGTCAGCAAGATCACCGGATCTATCTCCTCTATCCTTTTTTTGTGGGGTTAAATAAAAACAAAAGCCAAGTTAATAAAAAAGCGAAAATAGAAAGGCGGAAGGAGAAATGTCACAAATTAAACAAAGACTGGAATAGATGGAGAAAGAAAAGCGTAAAAATAATGTCGGAAATGGATACAGCAAACCTACAAACCTAAGAAACGCAATGGAAAACTTCATAAAGACCAACCTGAACTTAAATATAAGTGTGGCAAATGGCCGCAAAATAGGCGACTGGCATTGTCTAATAAAATTAAAAAACGAACAGGTAAAACAAGAAATCATGGAAAATAAACAAAGATTAAGAGACATCCCAAAGGAGAGAATTTATTTAAATAACGACTCAACGAAAGAAGATTCCAAAAAGAACTCAGGAAGTTTTCTAAGTCCGAAAAGGAAAAACGGAAGGAAACGAAAATAGGGTACAATAAGGTCACTATAAATGGAGAAGAATGGAGAAGGGACAAAATAAAAGAGAAATTGGTAAAAACAAGCCCAAAAAACTGAGTCAGAGGAAGGAGAAGACATAGGTAACGACAAGACAAACGAGAAGAACTCAGAGATTGGAATAGGAGGGAAAGACAACTCAGAACACAACGGAAAATGTAAAAGGCAAAATAACGATAACATAAAAGATAAAACCAAAAAAAACGAACAAATGGAATATTAAAACACTACTAAAAATAAGAAAAATTAAAGAAGTGTTAAAAGAGATAATAAGGTATAACATAGACCTGGCAGAAATACAAGAAATAAGATGGGAAGACTCGGGGAAAGAAAGACGACGAAAAAAGACGGCTACTCATTCTTTTTTAGTGGAGAAAAGCAGATAGGCTAGGACAGGACAGAACGGTGTAGGCTTCTATGTACAAAACAAATATGATTACCTACCATTACAGAAATTCAACCAGGTAAATGGAAGAAGCGCCACATTAAGGATAAAAAAGACAAACATAACATTACAGTTGTAAATATATATATGTACCCACTGAACCCCCAGATTCCAAGGAAAAGGATGAGTTTTATGGTAAACTAGAAAGAACTTTCGAGAAAGTTCCAAAAAAGGACGAAATAATTATCCTTGGGGATATGAACGTACAATTAGGGGAGGAGGAGTACCTAGAGCAGGTGGTAGGTAAAAATAAAGGAACAATACACAAGAAAACAAACGATAATGGACATCGTATCTGCCAACTAGCAGGATCACTAAACATGGTACAGTCGAACCCGCTTATTAGAATACCTCTTATAGGAATATCCCGCTTTAAGTAATAGAAATTTGAGGCCCCGAAACGTTTTTACTAACCACCAATGATCGGCTATTAGAATATCCCGGTTATAGGAATACTTTTTCTTGGCACGAAGGCTATTCCAATAAGCGGGTTCGACTGTATTTTTAAAAATCATATTTCAACACCCTAGAAAGCACAAGGTTACATGGAGACACCCAAATGGAGTAAATTAAAATCAAAAATGTAGATCACATTTTAGCCACAAAGGGAATCATGAAAACATCAATCGCTACAAGATCATATGGAGAGGCTAACGCGAATAAAGACCATTATCTCGTTATGGCAACGTTACGATCTCAAAATTTAAGTAGAAGGTTCAAGAAGCAGCAGATGATAGGATGGAACATTGACAAACTGTGGACTGATGATATACGGGTTAAATATGAAGAGACAGTAACCAAAAAAAAAAATGCAAGCACAAAAAGAAAAGAGAGCAGAAATAGAGGGACATCGGAGCCAAATTAAACAACTAATAACAGATACGACCGACGAAGTTCTGGGCAATAGAGGCAACTACGAAAACAGAAAAGAATGACATTGTGATAGAGCCAGAATTAAGGAAAACGAAGTCAGGAAGAATATAAAGCGGCAAGGAATATATTCTAACTCCACACTTCCCATATAAGAAAAACAAAAACGACTAACTAAACAAAAAATTAATTGAAATAGAACATAGTACAACAATAAATGAAGGCAGTTGTATAAAAAGTTGTAAAAAATAAAATAATTTAACACTAAATGGACACCCAAAGTAAACGGTATGAGAGATAATGGAGGAAGGATTGAGCATGACCCCATAAAAATAGGTAAAATATGTCAAGAAAATTTCAACAAAACACTTAATCAAGAAAACAGACCACAAAGCAAATGAAGAAAGCGAGGAGGAGAATGTAGCGGAGGGTTAAGGGGAGTCTAAGGCAAGGAAGCATAAGTTGCTCAACCGCGAAATAAATAGAGCAAGAAATGGTAACGCAGCTGGAGAAGACAAAATAGTAGCAGAATTAATTATGGTGGTAAGCAGCTGCATAAACAATAATTGCAGAATTTACAATTAGTGAAACAAATACGGGACAAGGAAGAGATTCCGGGGAAATGGACGACAGGGATAATCGCACCAATAGATAAAAAAGGAACAAAGGAAAGTCTTCCAATTACAGACTAGTACACTCATTAATACAGTCTACAAGATCGAAGCTAATCTAGTAAACCATCAACTAAAAGCACAGACAGAGAATATCAGAACGCTTTCCGTCCAGGATGATTAACGATAAACGCAATACACACAGTAGGACAAATAATAGACACAGATGATACAGAAGAACTGTAACTATGTGCTAAGCCACTACAGGATAGTTGCGTCGGTATTGAAATACGCACCATTTTAGACCCTGTTTCAGTTGAATAATGACGCAACTGTAAAAAGGGTTGAAAATGGTGGGATTAAATTAAGAAAATTAAATTCGAACCAATAGTGATAAAAGTAAAAGCCATCATTCTAAGAATAAACGCCATTCCTATGCTCCTGGATGATTACTCCTCATTTAATCCCTATTTTATATTTTTAAAAATCGTTTTTTTGCTCTCCTGAGAAAGTTGACTTTTTGCAGTTACGTCATTCTTATTCCTGACCAGCAATATAACGTTTATTCACTTCAGAAGTGCCTTTGACTCCATATATAGAACCAAAATGGGAGGGGCATTAAAAAAGATAGGAATCCCAAACAAACTGATAAATCTAGATCGATGTCCCTGCAGAACTCCAAAGCAAAAATTAAACTTCAGGGATCAATATCAGACGAAGTTATTGTCATTAGAGGTGTGAAGTAAGGAGACCCAATCTCTCCCACCCTCTTTAAACTAGTTTTTGAGCATGTTTTGAGAGAAGCAAAACTAAACAGAAAGGATATATTACTAAATGGAACGCAAATTGAATGGAAAATAGAAGACTTAATAAAAAAAACATAAAGCCAGAAACAAACGGGAAGTATAATAATAGGAAGAAAAATAATGAGATCAATATTGGGACCAAAAAGAACAAGCGACCGAGAAACAAAAACGAATGCCAATAAAGAAATTTAACAAGAAATGGGAAGTGATAACATAGCAAGATATATAAAAGCAAGACGACTAGAATGGGGAGATAGCCCCACATAATGGGGAGACCACCCACAGAAATGATGAAAAGAGTTACTAACTGGACACCCCTGAGACCAGGATAAGATGGTGGAAGAGATAAATATAATTAAAATAAAAGACTAGAAGTCAAGGTGCAGAAACAGAAAAGATTGGAAATGCATGACTAACGCTGCAAAGACACATAGAGGCAAAGCCAAATGGAATAAATTCATTATTTCGTATACCGACAATTTTTTGAATTAAATTAATTGACAAAAGAAGAATGTGTGTAATTTATTTAATTCAACATACATTTTACTGCGCTCAGAAATCAGAACACACACAACAAAAAATGTTTATTTCACAAATAAACTTTGCTCTTCGCCTAAATTAAATGTGCAAACTTCCAAGAGGCAGGTGGCTGTCAGATTGAACATTGAATTTAAGCAAAAAGTAATGTTGATTTCTCACATAAGCATTTTTTTCTGTAAAATATATTTTGAATTAAATAAATTACATTCCTTTTGTGTAAATTAACTTTATCAAAAAAAAATTAGACACCTTGTATAAATAATTACGTTAATGTTTATATTAATGAATAGAGAATTAAATAACCTTTCAAATGAGCTAGCACGCGACCCCTATTCTCATTTTAATAAATCATCACGCCCAGATGGATGACGTCACTAGTATGACACATATGCCAAAAAAAATCATAATTTAAAAATAAAAATCGACCTGTTTCGGGATTTTTCCTTAAAGCCGTCCGTTTACGAAATAATATTTGGCTTTGCCACTCCGTATAGATCTATCAGAACTAAATCAAACTGGAATAATCCACCTGGAAAAAAGGATTACTATATTATGACCCGATATTGCCATAATCCACTGAGATTGAACGGCTGTGATGATGATGATGATGCTGATGATGATGATGATGATGTTAATATTTCACAAATCTTAGAGGACTTGAAATATAGAATGAGGCATGGAATTAGCCCAATTACTCTAGTTTATTTAAAAATATATGTCGTTAACAAGAGACTTAAATATTAAAGATTTTGAAAATAATGATAGTATTCCATAATGTAGCACCTCACTGTATATTTATACTCAATTAGTTATCGTACATAATATTATATCCTAAGGCCTAAGGCACTTATATCTTAAATAATATTTTTTTAATATTCCGACAAAAGCTAAAAACACAACATACATATATTATAAAAGATACTGAAGTTTGTGCCAACATTGCAGGACGCTATCCTCTATTAAGTGAATGTAAAGTGTATATAGGGACGCTGTAATAGCGGCTGGATGTATAATTTTATATACGCTAGGACGCCTTATTAGCGGGTAATCTGACGGACGCCTCATCGACGATTAAATGTACAGATATAATGTTTTTCTTGTAGACACTTCTTGAAACATATTACTTATATAGAGTATATTACTTTAATAAGAGAAAAATGTCGTTCCTACTGGTTTCTAAAAATCGGACGCTCTATACATGGAGAGTGTAAGGACGCTCTAGTGATAGTGGGATGTGTGTATATATATATATATATATATATATATTAATTAAACGAAAAGATTTCTCTGGTATACAGAAGAAATCTTTTCCGTAGCGGACGCGAAAATGTAAATTTCAAAGTCTTCATAAAAGACGATGAACGACAAAAGACACCTCTTTGTGTCACAGATTTGTCTACAAAGCCACGTTATTCGCTACACATTCGTCAATAACGGAGAAGAACCGTGATATGAAAGGAAACGGCAATTGCATTTTATTTCACTTCGACCACCACCGATATTCTACACGACGTGTTTCGAGCTCATGTCAAGCTCTCGTCAGGAACATCTAGGTGGATGGTCGAGGTGTAAGAAAATGCTTTTGGCCTTTCTGGTAATAATAAAATAACCAGACTTCAGTACACTTGGTACGGCATCTATATTAATTAAACGAAAAGATTTCTCTGGTATACAGAAGAAATCTTTTCCGTAGCGGACGCGAAAATGTAAATTTCAAAGTCTTCATAAAAGACGATGAACGACAAAAGACACCTATTTGTGTCACAGATTTGTCTACAAAGCCCCGTTATTCGCTACACATTCGTCAATAACGGAGAAGAACCGTGATATGAAAGGAAACGGCAATTGCATTTTATTTCACTTCGACCACCACCGATATTCTACACGACGTGTTTCGAGCTCATGTCAAGCTCTCGTCAGGAACATCTAGGTGGATGGTCGAGGTGTAAGAAAATGCTTTTGGCCTTTCTGGTAATAATAAAATAACCAGACTTCAGTACACTTGGTACGGCATCTATATTAATTAAACGAAAAGATTTCTCTGGTATACAGAAGAAATCTTTTCCGTAGCGGACGCGAAAATGTAAATTTCAAAGTCTTCATAAAAGACGATGAACGACAAAAGACACCTCTTTGTGTCACAGATTTGTCTACAAAGCCACGTTATTCGCTACACATTCGTCAATAACGGAGAAGAACCGTGATATGAAAGGAAACGGCAATTGCATTTTATTTCACTTCGACCACCACCGATATTCTACACGACGTGGTTCGAGCTCATGTCAAGCTCTCGTCAGGAACATCTAGGTGGATGGTCGAGGTGTAAGAAAATGCTTTTGGCCTTTCTGGTAATAATAAAATAACCAGACTTCAGTACACTTGGTACGGCATCTATATTAATTAAACGAAAAGATTTCTCTGGTATACAGAAGAAATCTTTTCCGTAGCGGACGCGAAAATGTAAATTTCAAAGTCTTCATAAAAGACGATGAACGACAAAAGACACCTCTTTGTGTCACAGATTTGTCTACAAAGCCACGTTATTCGCTACACATTCGTCAATAACGGAGAAGAACCGTGATATGAAAGGAAACGGCAATTGCATTTTATTTCACTTCGACCACCACCGATATTCTACACGACGTGTTTCGAGCTCATGTCAAGCTCTCGTCAGGAACATCTAGGTGGATGGTCGAGGTGTAAGAAAATGCTTTTGGCCTTTCTGGTAATAATAAAATAACCAGACTTCAGTACACTTGGTACGACATCTATATTAATTAAACGAAAAGATTTCTCTGGTATACAGAAGAAATCTTTTCCGTAGCGGACGCGAAAATGTAAATTTCAAAGTCTTCATAAAAGACGATGAACGACAAAAGACACCTCTTTGTGTCACAGATTTGTCTACAAAGCCACGTTATTCGCTACACATTCGTCAATAACGGAGAAGAACCGTGATATGAAAGGAAACGGCAATTGCATTTTATTTCACTTCGACCACCACCGATATTCTACACGACGTGGTTCGAGCTCATGTCAAGCTCTCGTCAGGAACATCTAGGTGGATGGTCGAGGTGTAAGAAAATGCTTTTGGCTTTTCTGGTAATAATAAAATAACCAGACTTCAGTACACTTGGTACGGCATCTATATTAATTAAACGAAAAGATTTCTCTGGTATACAGAAGAAATCTTTTCCGTAGCGGACGCGAAAATGTAAATTTCAAAGTCTTCATAAAAGACGATGAACGACAAAAGACACCTCTTTGTGTCACAGATTTGTCTACAAAGCCACGTTATTCGCTACACATTCGTCAATAACGGAGAAGAACCGTGATATGAAAGGAAACGGCAATTGCATTTTATTTCACTTCGACCACCACCGATATTCTACACGACGTGTTTCGAGCTCATGTCAAGCTCTCGTCAGGAACATCTAGGTGGATGGTCGAGGTGTAAGAAAATGCTTTTGGCCTTTCTGGTAATAATAAAATAACCAGACTTCAGTACACTTGGTACGGCATCTATATTAATTAAACGAAAAGATTTCTCTGGTATACAGAAGAAATCTTTTCCGTAGCGGACGCGAAAATGTAAATTTCAAAGTCTTCATAAAAGACGATGAACGACAAAAGACACCTCTTTGTGTCACAGATTTGTCTACAAAGCCACGTTATTCGCTACACATTCGTCAATAACGGAGAAGAACCGTGATATGAAAGGAAACGGCAATTGCATTTTATTTCACTTCGACCACCACCGATATTCTACACGACGTGTTTCGAGCTCATGTCAAGCTCTCGTCAGGAATATCTAGGTGGATGGTCGAGGTGTAAGAAAATGCTTTTGGCCTTTCTGGTAATAATAAAATAACCAGACTTCAGTACACTTGGTACGGCATCTATATTAATTAAACGAAAAGATTTCTGTGGTATACAGAAGAAATCTTTTCCGTAGCGGACGCGAAAATGTAAATTTCAAAGTCTTCATAAAAGACGATGAACGACAAATGACACCTCTTTGTGTCACAGATTTGTCTACAAAGCCACGTTATTCGCTACACATTCGTCAATAACGGAGAAGAACCGTGATATGAAAGGAAACGGCAATTGCATTTTATTTCACTTCGACCACCACCGATATTCTACACGACGTGGTTCGAGCTCATGTCAAGCTCTCGTCAGGAACATCTAGGTGGATGGTCGAGGTGTAAGAAAATGCTTTTGGCCTTTCTGGTAATAATAAAATAACCAGACTTCAGTACACTTGGTACGGCATCTATATTAATTAAACGAAAAGATTTCTCTGGTATACAGAAGAAATCTTTTCCGTAGCGGACGCGAAAATGTAAATTTCAAAGTCTTCATAAAAGACGATGAACGACAAAAGACACCTCTTTGTGTCACAGATTTGTCTACAAAGCCACGTTATTCGCTACACATTCGTCAATAACGGAGAAGAACCGTGATATGAAAGGAAACGGCAATTGCATTTTATTTCACTTCGACCACCACCGATATTCTACACGACGTGTTTCGAGCTCATGTCAAGCTCTCGTCAGGAACATCTAGGTGGATGGTCGAGGTGTAAGAAAATGCTTTTGGCCTTTCTGGTAATAATAAAATAACCAGACTTCAGTACACTTGGTACGGCATCTATATTAATTAAACGAAAAGATTTCTCTGGTATACAGAAGAAATCTTTTCCGTAGCGGACGCGAAAATGTAAATTTCAAAGTCTTCATAAAAGACGATGAACAACAAAAGACACCTCTTTGTGTCACAGATTTGTCTACAAAGCCACGTTATTCGCTACACATTCGTCAATAACGGAGAAGAACCGTGATATGAAAGGAAACGGCAATTGCATTTTATTTCATATTTTGACATGAGCTCGAAACACGTCGTGTAGAATATCGGTGGTGGTCGAAGTGAAATAAAATGCAATTGCCGTTTCCTTTCATATCACGGTTCTTCTCCGTTATTGACGAATGTGTAGCGAATAACGTGGCTTTGTAGACAAATCTGTGACACAAAGAGGTGTCTTTTGTCGTTCATCGTCTTTTATGAAGACTTTGAAATTTACATTTTCGCGTCCGCTACGGAAAAGATTTCTTCTGTATACCAGAGAAATCTTTTCGTTTAATTAATATAGATGCCGTACCAAGTGTACTGAAGTCTGGTTATTTTATTATTACCAGAAAGGCCAAAAGCATTTTCTTACACCTCGACCATCCACCTAGATGTTCCTGACGAGAGTTTGACATGAGCTCGAAACACGTCGTGTAGAATATCGGTGGTGGTCGAAGTGAAATAAAATGCAATTGCCGTTTCCTTTCATATCACGGTTCTTCTCCGTTATTGACGAATGTGTAGCGAATAACGTGGCTTTGTAGACAAATCTGTGACACAAAGAGGTGTCTTTTGTCGTTCATCGTCTTTTATGAAGACTTTGAAATTTACATTTTCGCGTCCGCTACGGAAAAGATTTCTTCTGTATACCAGAGAAATCTTTTCGTTTAATTAATATAGATGCCGTACCAAGTGTACTGAAGTCTGGTTATTTTATTATTACCAGAAAGGCCAAAAGCATTTTCTTACACCTCGACCATCCACCTAGATGTTCCTGACGAGAGCTTGACATGAGCTCGAAACACGTCGTGTAGAATATCGGTGGTGGTCGAAGTGAAATAAAATGCAATTGCCGTTTCCTTTCATATATATATATATTACATTCTCTATTTCATCTGTTTGATTATATATATATATATATATATATATATATATATATATATATATATATATATATATATATATATATATATATATATATATATATTCAAAACAAAAGATGAGAAGTTATTGTGGTTTAACGGCCACTCGTATGAAATCAATCAAGTGAGAATGTGGAGAAATCCCCTTACGAATATCTCACACATCCACCATTTTGGGTTGGGAAAATTTTCTAAATAGAATCAAAGATCCAAACACCATATATATATATATATATATATATATATATATATATATATATATATATATATATATATATGTCTTCATATCAAGGCGAGATCCGTTTGTATCATAAGCTATACAATATGAGATCCGTTTTGCAAGACGAGATCCGATTTTGGATCTCACCTTGTATTCACGTGTATATAGTGACATCTCGATGTGACAATGGTTGGGGTACAAGGAAATCGATTTTTGTCTGGACCTCATTTTGCACCCCTTTTGGTGAATTTTATATTGCAGTGGTTCCACTAAATCCGCTGTAGAGGGCAGCGCGCGCGATCCGTTGTGTATATGGTAAATATATATTCTGCAGACAACCCGAGATCCGGTAAATTTGGAAACATCGCAAATAAATTTCACGGTCAGCTCTCTCACTCGGCTGATGTCTAGCTTGAATAAGAATGTTTACATTATTTAAGGGCTCTGTCCAGAAAGGCGATTGTCAAATATCTCGAGAACTAGACGGCATATCGAAAAAACTTTGGAATGCTTTTTTAATGTTTTTTCAAAATTAATATACTTATGCAATAGCAGGGTTCTTATTCTGCCTGCGAAAGCGGTGGGTGTAGCAACTTTGAATTTTCAACTGAAACCCTTTATTTTTAATTAAATAGTTGAAATTTAGAATTAAAAATACACAACTTTTGTTTGAATCGATAATAGCTTCTTTAATCCAGTCGGAAGAGCTTCAAAATCGTCGTTTTGATGACATTTTTAGGGTTTAGGGGTACCTAAGGTAGTTAGCTTAAAACGTAAGAAATAAATTTGAATAGTTAATGTTTATTGATAAACAAAGCTCCAATTCTATTTTACTTCAACTCATTTTAAGGCTATTTCAATAAACTAATCGTTCTTTTTTCAGTTTTTTGGTAAAATATTGTAACTAGTGTTGCCCAAAATCGGTCTTGGTCTTGCAGTCTTGGTCTTGTTCTTGCGTTTTAGCAAGACCAAGACCAAGACCAAGACCGCCTTATTTTAGCAAGACCAAGACCAAGACTGACCGTGCAAGACTTGAGCAAGAACAAGACTAAGCCTGCGAGACTCTTGCGTCTTGCAGTTTGAGTGTCGTTTTATGGAATAATACAGGGTGTAACAAAAATACAGGTCATAAATTTAATCACATATTCTGGGACCAAAATTAGTTCGATTGAACCTAACTTACCTCAGTACAAATGTGCACATAAAAAAAGTTACAGCCCTTTGAAGTTACAAAATGAAAATCGATTTTTTCCAATATATCGAAAACTATTGGAGATTTTTTATTGAAAATGAACATGTGGCATTCTTAGGGCAGTAGTATCTTAAGAAAAAATTATAGTGAAATTTAGAGACCCGATAAAAATTTTATCGGGTGTTCTTTTAAACCCCCCAACTTTTGTGTACGTTTCAATTTGATTATAATTGTAGTACCATTAGTTAAACACAATGCTTTAAAAACTTTTTTGTCTCTTGGTACTTTTTCGAAAAGTCAGTATTTGTCGAGATATTTTGCATATTATTTGTCAAATCCACCACATATTTGTATATGGCCACATTATGTTATGTTTATCTGGATATGGCTAAGTACGATTATGGAGACTTGATAATAATAGAAAAATTTATTATACCATATTAAACCATATTTAAACCATATTAAAAAAGAAGTCACATCTAAATAAAAGTGCCTTATCGAAAAAATACAAAGAATCAAAAAAGTTTTAAAAACACTGTGTTTAACTAATGGTATCGCAGTAATAGTTTAATTGGAACGTACACAACCATTTGGGAGGTTTAAAGGAACAAAACCCCCATAAAATCTATACGTAAACATATTAGAAAAGAAGCCTCAACTCGATAAAAACTGCCTTGTCGAAAAAATACTAAGAACCAAAAAAGTTTTAAAAATATTGAATTTAACTAATAGTATCACAGTAATAATTTAATTGGAACGTACACAAAAGTTTGGATGGGTTTAATTGAATAAAACCCCCATAACATTTTTATGGGGTGCACAAATTTCACTGTAAATGCCACATGTCCATTTTCAATAAAAAATCTAATAGTTTTCGATATATTGGAAAAAATCGATTTTTGTAACTTCAAAGGGCTGTAACTTTTTTTATATGCATATTTGTACTAAGGTAAGTTAGGTTCATTATAACTATTTTTGGTCCTAGAATAGGTGCTTTAATTTATGACCTGTATTTTTGTTACACCCTGTATATTATGTTCGGGTGTACGCTTAGAGACTATGAGATACAAAAAAATATGTAACAAAAATTTGGAAAATTGGATTTATTCGCATTATGAACAATACGATGAACATACATACCGAATTAAAAATATGAACACTTATTTATTGGATACGTACTCAGAGGTCATAATAAATTATTATACAATGTAAAAATAAAATATTTCATTCTTTCCTAATATCAGACGACGCCTTCACTCCGAAATTAATTACAATTGAGCAATTGTCTAGATTTTGAGAATACATAGCAACCTTTCATAAAATAATCTTCTTGTGTTGTGTGTATAATAATATCGCATTGAAACTTTTAAAGAAGTCTGTCGCCTATAAGGTGATAAAAATATAATACATATACCATATCCAATATCCACTGTTACAGTTACAGACAACCACTCAATTGTTTTTCCTTATCCATATCGTAAAAACTAAACGTCTACTTATAAACTGTTTGCAAGGTGTGCAATTAGATATTAGATCAATCGGCCAAACAAAATTTTTTGCTGAAATAGCACTAGATAAGATAATGCCTGGCTACCCTGTATAGTCAATTCGCGCACGGTAAAATGTTATTCACACTGTTAAATTTGCAAACCTTCAAATTTCAAAAAAAGAGATATAATTTGTTATTATATTATAAAAAGAGATATTGGCCCATGTGTGATATTGCCGTTGTTTTTTTTTATTGTTAATGAAGAACTTATGAGGGGATGGGCGATCAGGCTGAATTAAAAACTAAAAAACAATGTTTTCTAAAATGAAATAAACAAATTACTTATCGACAACTGATAAATAAAGTTTAAACTTCAGTTTAGGCACTTCGAGATTTCGAAAATAATATTTTTTATTTGTGTTTTTGAGCCATGAAAATCGTCATTTTTCAATTTTTTTTTCAGTTTTAAATTGTTTATAACTCGGAAACGAATAACTTTAGACAAAAACTACAAAAGACCTTTGAACAATTGATTTTTATAATTTGTTTAATTTTTTTTAAATAAATATAGAAGTAACTCAGAAATTACGGCATTTCGGTATAGGAAATATTACATGAAAATTAATTAGTAGTTATTATGGTTCAAAATGCAAAAATATACAGGGTGTTCTATTCCAAATAGGAAAGTTCATTATATTTTCAAAAAAACGCGAGATCTGTCAACAATCTGTAATTACCACTATAATATCGGCCGCATTAGGAGATCATTAAGAAACAGACTGACTCCCGTGGGACATGGTAGATAGCCCAGTTAGTTAGAGTATAGGCAGGGATAGTTTAGTTAGATCGTGGGTTAAAACCCACCTAATGTGAGTTGTCTATTAGTAAATAGCAATATGCTAGTGGGTAACTACGAGACTTGCAAGACTCTTGCTGCAAGACCAAGACCAAGACCAAGACCAAGACTGTCCAAGTCTCGTCTTGGTCTTGCATTTGGGCAACACTAATTGTAACTTAAAGACGAAAATTCTTAAAATCGGCTATTTTTCATTTAAATTGTCAATAAATAATTAAATTGAGAAAAAATTGGTCAGATTTACATAAATTTTGTTATTCCGTCCATATAGAAACTAAAATAATTGTTACGTAGTTACACCGAGTGTCATAAAAACCGTGTATTTTTACTCATTTCTTTGAGCTATTTCACGTAATATCGAGATATAAGTTGTATTTTTTACATAAGTTATATTAACGTTAAACTGACTTAATTTATAGTTTTATAAGCAACAATTAAGTATAGCGAAATTTATAAAACCTTGTTTAAATTGTTTTACATGCTCTATAATGCGGTTATCTTAAATTTTGTTTTGAATGTTTTTCTTCTTACTGGTGGACAAAAAATGGCAAAATGTGCATTTTTGACATCAAATTGTTGATAACCAACATAGTTAGGTACTACTCAAAATATTAAAAAAAAAAAACTAACCGTCGGTATAACAGGTTGCCTGGTAACCAGATGTAGAACAGTACCATAAATGTTTTAGACTTTTTAGCACTTTCTTTAAGTGAAATTTAAAATCATTTACCACCAATAACTTACACCCATGTTCACTCATTACGAAATCTGTTACAAGAATTTCAGCGATTTCAGCCATTTTTTCAAAATTTATTTGGATTTTCTCTAGTAATCCTTCCAAAAGACAATACATAAATGATGAATACCTTTTACACCAACTTCAAGGAGGGTAATTTATACAGGTACATACCTGGAATTATTATATGGACCGTTCACTCTTGTTAGAGTATAGTTCGCTCAAATATAGTTCTTTTCATCCATTTCACGCGGTAAATTAGTCCGAATTAGTCCGCTTTTCCTTTAGGTCGTAGTTCATAGGTTGTGATGTTTTTTTGCCTTCTCTACTATCTTCTTCCACTCTCTCCGGTCCTGAATCTTTTCTCTCCAGTTTGCAATTTCCATCTTTGATATATCGTCTAGCAGTTGATCTTCCCATCTTATTTTTGGTCTTCCTCTTGGTCTATTTTTTACTGGTTTCCAGTTCATTATCTTCCTGATCAGTTCTTGTACCCCTCTTCTTTGTGTGTGCCCAAACCATCTGAGCCTTTGTGCTTTAATGAATTTTACTATATCTTCTCCTTTATTTATATTTATTATTTCATGGTTCTTCAGCTTTCTATATTCCCCTGTTTCTGTCTTTACTGGGCCATGTATTCTTCTCATAATTTTTCTCTAAATTATTCTTAACTTTTCTTCGTCTTTTTTCGTAAGGCACATTACTTCTGCTCCATAGGCTATCACTGATCTGATTGCTGCTGTGTATATTTTTGATTTTGTTTTTTGCTCAGGTTTTTGTCCTTGAGTAATTGGTGATATTTCCAATATACTCTATTACCTGCTTTAATTCTTTCGTTTATCTCTATACTCCTTCCGTTTTTGCCGTCCACCATCACCCCCAGATATTTGAAGCAATCTACTCTCTGGAATGTATTTTCACCTATCTTTATTTCTGTTATTCTGTTTACATTGTCTCGTTTGCTTATAAGATATTTTGTTTTATTCTGATTGATTATTAATCCTCTCGTCTTTGCTTCTCTTACCAGGTCAAAAGTGCCTGTTCTAGTCTTTTTTTATCTCGTGCTACCAGTCCCAGGTCATCTGCATATCCTATGATCTGTGTTGAGCTTTGAATGATTGTCGTTTTCAGCCCTGTGTCACTAATTACTCCTTCTAGAGCGATATTAAATAGTGTCGTTTGTCGTTGACAGACTGTCTCCTTGTCTTACTTCAAGTTCTATTTTGATGTCATTTGTATCGCCCTCATTTGTTTTAACTTTTGCTGTTGAGTCTTTTATTGTCATTCTAGATAGTCTTATTAATTTTGCCGGTATCTCCATTTTTTCATTTATTTTAATAATTGTTGTCTGTATATGCTGTCGAAGGCCTGTTAGAAGTCGATGAATAGTATGTGTAATTCTATGTCATGTTCATAGCTTTTTTCAATTGTTTGTGTCAGTACGTGTATTGCATCTATTGTTGATCTTCCTTTTCTAAAACCCTGTTGGTATGGTCCTATAATTTTTTCTGTGTATTGATTTAGTCGGTTTCTTATAATTGTGGTCAATATCTTATACGTTGTATTTATTAGCATAATTGGTCTGTAGTTGCAGCACTTAGTTGGATCTCCTTTCTTAAAGATTGGTGCGATGTGTCCGTTTTTCCATTCTATGGGCATGCTTTCGTCCTTCCAAATTGTAACCATTAACTTGTGCATTCGCTTCGTGAGCTCCTCTCCTCCGTTGATAATCAGTTCGTTGTTGATTTCATCTGGCCCTGGCGTTTTGTTTACTTTTAGTTGTTTTAATACCTCCATGAATTCCTGATAAGTAGGTGCGCCTTCCTCTTCATCTCTGTTATCTCTTATATCCTCATCCTCTGAATATGCCTTATTGTCGTTTTTGTTTAGGTCCGTGAAATGTTTTTCCCAATCTTTTTTGTTTATTTTTGTGACAGATTTTTTGGTACTGTATTGTTGTTTTATCTATTCGAACAATTTCTTGTTGTCTTTATTATTCGTTTCTAATTCTTGCATTTGTTCAGAGATCCATGTGTTGTTCTTTCTTCTATAGAGTTTCAATGCTTCTTGTTTTTCTTTTCTATATTGGTCCAGTTGTTCCTGTTCGGCACTTTGTAGCCATTTGTTTCTTGCGAGGTGCTTCAGTTGACTTTTTTGGTGACATTCCTCATCAAACCATTCTTTCGATTCTTTGTTTTTTGGAATCCTATTATTTGTTCTGCTGTCTCTATTATGCTGTTCTTTATGTTTTTCCGTTCTCCTTCTATTTCTATGTGCTCGTACTGACCCAATTTCTGTTCCAGTTGTTCTGTATATTGTTGCTTTGTTTCTTGCGTTTTCAGATTGGCTATATTCCATTTCCTCCTTTTTCCTTCCTTATGATTATTTGCTTTGATTATTTTCATCTTAAGTTTTGCTATCAACAATATGTGGTCAGTGCCTCCATTTGCCCCTCTATATGACCTTACGTCTTGTACTATTTGTGTCCACTGTTTCGAAATTAGAGTATGATTTATTTGGTTTCCATCCATTCTTCCTGGTATCATCCATGTTATTTTGTGTTCTTTTTATGTTTATGCCCAGTACTAACTATATATGTGTTTGTTGCTGCTGCTAGGTTGCAGATTTCTCCTCCATTATCATTCGTAGTTTCATGAATGGTTTCTTTGCCAGCTACATTACGATTATAGTCCTCCTTTCCGATCTTTGCATTAAAATCACCCAATATTATTAATATGTCATTCCTCGGAATATTTTCACAGGTTTCTTTCAGGATGTCGTAGAATTCTGCTTTATCTTCTTGGTTTGCTTCTTCGGTGGGTGCATAGCAATTGACTATCGAGATGTTGGCTTGTTTATTTTCTTATGTAAGATATCTTTTCATTAACTGCTTTGAATTGTATCACTTTTTCCCTCATTTTTTTGTTCACCATAAATGCCGTACCATTCGTTTCCTGTTTGTTTTCTCCCGAATAATACATGCTAAAGTTTTTCTTCTCAATTTTTCCTTCTTTCTTCCATCGTATTTCCTGTAGGGCTATGATTTCTAGTTGGTATTTTTTCATTTCAAGAGCTATTTCTTGCATCTTACCTACTGCCAGCATGATTCTAATATTCCAAGATCCCATTCTAATGGGTCTTGTTCTTTTCTTCTTATTGAGATTATTTCTTTATTTTGTGTGCGTTATTTTGTTTTCGTTAACCGTTTGCATTTCCGGGTCTTTTTTGCCATGTCAATTTCATATTTCAGCTGCTGTTCTTCGTTTATTAGTTTTTTGAATTTTTTATCAGCTGTTCTCTCTCTTCGTCCCATATCTAGATTTTGCCATTCACTATTAATTTCTTGTAGCCGATTTTCGTTTGTTTACCTTTGCTTCTTTCGTCCTTTGCTATTTTAGTTATTTCCTTTTGTATTTCTTTTTCTTTGGATGTCCAATCGTTGTTTATATAGATACGATCTTTATGCTGTTTTAGTTTACGTTTCTTGTTTAGGATTTCCATTTTATCCGTGAGGGCTTCTGTTTCTATTGCGCATACTGTTTCTCCTATTTTTTTGCACTTCTTAGTTTTATTTGTATTTGCAACTCTTGGGCTATAAAATTTTCCATTTCTTCTTTTAATTTCTTATAATCATTTGTTTCTACTTTCAACCCAGTTACGATCAAGCTTTTCTTTTTGCTAAATTTCTCCAGTTGCTCCATTCTTTCATGTAGCTGTTTTACTTCTTTTTTTAGTTTTTGATTCTCTGCTTTTACATCCATTAACTCTTTATTGGTTTGTTGTTATTCTTTCCTTATTTGTTTTATTTCCTGAAGCATTTCATCGTTTTTATTCATTAGCTCTTTCATTATTGTAATCATAACATTTTCCATGTCTTCCTTGTTTTCGTTGCCTGCTTTGCTTGGTGACCGTTTTTTAATTTTACTTCTATTAAAACAATCATCCAAGTTTTCTCTTTTGCGTTTCGTTTCATCATCGGTTTCACTTCCTGTGCCATTTTTTCCATTTTCTAGGAGTGCAGCGCTAAATACCTGGAATACCGATATTAGATTATCAACAATACTTAAAAAATGAAAGTTATCAATTCACCGGTAGTTAATGGGTTATCTAAAAATTAACTGCGCACCAGAGTTGCCAGTTGGCCTGTAATTAGGATGGGGGATTAAAATAGATACGAATTCACCGGGACGCGGAAATATGCACACCCTGATATTCTAGTTACGTAAGCTCGTTCGATTGGCGCATGACGTCAGCAACAGGGTAAAGCATAGTCCCGTCTATGCGTTCGTAATACGAAAGCGAATGAAATTTGAGAATAGTACAAATGAATGAATTATGACTAAAAGAAACTACGTGATTTTTATAGTTTAGAGGAAAATTATTAAACTATTTACTTTTATTTAAATTGATTTTCAGTTATTTGTAAAGTTCCCAGTTTCTTGATTATATTGGTATCCGGAAAATAAAAATATTCATATAATCGATATCTAATAAAATTATTATATTTCGTTAGTTGGCAAAAATTGATTAGTGGCCTACACATTAGTAAATATAATTTTTACCAAGGGGAAGAAAAGCCCCAAAATAAAACCATAAATTTAATGGATTGATAAAAAAAACAAAATTTTTTAATTTTTAAATAATGTATTTCATCAGATTTAAGTAAGAGGCTTGGAAAAGACAAAAACAAGTTTTACAGTTTTCATGCCATGCACTTTATTTAAATTTTGTGCATGTGAAATAGATGTACATACAGCAACTATGTAGCAGTTTTCATAATTTTTCTTTTACGCAATGTCAGGTTGTTAAGAGACTTGTTTAATTCTTTAATTCGGAAGTACATCCGAGACCTAAAAAATAACTTGTTCGCTTTGTTAGAACAGTCTACAGTTACACTTTTGGACATAAGGTTTTCTAAATAATTTTTAGTTACCAAAATGGAATCACCATTCATGTGGAAGGAAAAATTGTCTCCAGTTATGGGCCATTCCACGAACATACGCCTGTTTTGGATTACTTCGACAACGAGTATTTTACTGTGCAACATAAGAAGTACGAAAGTAAATGGCGCTAATAATTATTATTCCAATAAACAACAATGTAATTTGCAATTTACTTTCGTTTTTCTTATTTTGCACAGTAAAATATTCGTTTTCGAAGTAATCCAAAACAGGCGTATGTTCGTGGAATAGGGTATACTTAATATATGACAAGAGAGTGTCTGATGGTTTACATAAACCACACTTACTCAAATGATCAACCCACGTGTACGTTGAAACATCTTCGGATTGACTACTGGAGTCCTTCAATTTATGGCAGATATAACCAGCCAAATTCTCCAAACCATCATACTCGAGGTCACTAATGTTTTTTCATTCTGATTCTCATCGAGAACTTGAAAATCCACAACTGTTTCGTTGTTAGAATCCAGCCTTTGGATCAATTGTCCAGAAATTGGTAAATCTGGGATGTCGTCTGTTTAAACGTTCGAAAATTCGTTCCGTTGTCTTTCCTACCCGTATATAACTTTTATAAAATATAATAAACCTTTTTGTAAACACTTTAAAAAAATTTTAATGGGTTTTCTCATTTCATTTCATGAGCTTCATTTTTTGGTACTATGTATCACGTTAAAATATTTGATTTGGAATTTGAAGGATAAGATCGTCTTTTTTATGAGCTACAAATTTACTTTTACTGGTTCTATAGACTAAGAATATACCATTTTTTCGTTTTTTTTATATGCTACATTTTTTCCAAGAATATTTTTTCGATAAAATACTTACTTTTTGAGTATTTGCGAAAAACCGCCGAAAAACGTGTTTTTTTTTTTGTTGAAAAGTAAACATTTTTAGTCGCAAGTGACTCTAGTACCTACCACTGAATTAACCTAGTACCTAAGTTAAAAAAAACTCTATAGAGCAAAAGTTGCTTAAAGTTAGTCAGATCTGTTTCCGGACTTATTTTAAACGTATATTTTTTCACCCTCCAAGTAAAAGCAATCAACGGCACAAATTCAACTTTGAAGTGGGGGATGGGTAGAATCTAAATCCAAATTTTCATGCAATTAGGAGTTGACCCTGAAAATTATGTGTGTTTCCTTTTATCTTTTAAATCATTTTACTTAAAATCATTTTTTAACTACCAAATAATAATTACATATTGAGTTATTTTATTTTTTAAACTTTAACAATAACTATAAAAATGTTTACTTTCTTGTAATGTATTTTTAAAACAAGCAATCATTTAAATAATTATTTTGTAACAATTTGTATTATTTAACAATATAATAATTACATTTTGGTTTCGTAGTAAGTGTTTTTTAAGAATATTAATGTATAGTTTTAAAATATTGTATTGCAAATAATTATCATTATTAAATGGTTATTATTTGTGAAGTATTCTTTTTCTTTTTTCACACCCTTAAGTATGTAACAAAACTAGGGGACTTTCTAAAAGGTAAATCGTAGACGTTAAAGACACAAAAGAAGCGATACTTAAAAGTTACATAAAGAATTCGAGACAACGCTGTTGGTGCCGTCATTGACTCCGCCCGCTGTATATCTGTATATCGTGGGAAATATACAATACAACACGAGCTCCAATCGCTCGACTAATACTCTTTAGAGCTGGCATCAGTGTGTGATCTCGCGTTGATCGGTAAATATCTAAAATTTCGTATATAAGTCCTCCCCTTTACGTTTCAGCTACGGATCTCGTTTCGCTGTAAATTTATCAGAAAAATTTAAGTACAAAAATCTTTTCCCCTCTAAGTGTGCCATGATTAATATGTTAATTATAAAGATAGTTATGAACAATATACTCCAATAATTAATTTCCTATTGGTGGATCTCGGGTTGTCCTCGATTTAGTCGGATCTCGCCTTGATATAAAGACGTATATATATATATATATATATATATATATATATATATATATATATATATATATATATATATATATATATATATATATATATATATCAAACAAATGAAATAGAGAATGTGGAAAAATCCCCTTACGAACAATTCACACATCCACCATTTCAGGTTGGGAAAAATTTCTTGAATAGAATCAAAGATCCAAACACCTGTTCTTAGAAATGTGTTTCGCCCTCTTCAACCTCTCTGGGCTTATCAATAAAGATGAGAGGTTGAATATCTTTATTCTATTGATCTTTGATTCTATTCAAGAAATTTTTCCCAACCTGAAATGGTGGATGTGTGAATTGTTCGTAAGGGGATTTTTCCACATTCTCTATTTCATTTGTTTGATTTAGTTACGTTTGGTCGGTAAACCAATAACTTAGATCTTTTGATCACTGAGTGTGTTTCAAAGATTTACATCTTTTGTTTTTTTGTTTTTCAAACATATATATATATATATATATATATACGTCTTCATATCAAGGCGAGATCCGACTAAATCGAGGACAACCCGAGATCCACCATAGGAAATTAATTATTGGAGTATATTGTTCATAACTATCTTTATAATTAACATATTAGTCATGGCACACTTAGAGGGGAAAAGATTTTTAAACTTAAATTTTTCTGATAAATTTACAGCGAAACGAGATCCGTAGCTGAAAAGGAAAGGGGAAGACTGATATACGGAATTTTAGATATTTACCGATCAACGCGAGATCACACACTGATGCCAGCTCTAAAGAGTATTAGTCGAGCGACCAGAGCTCGTGTTGTATTGCATATTTCCCACGATATACAGACACAGAAGATAGATAATGTACATAGTGGGCGGAGACCATGACGGCAGCAACAGAGTTATCTCGAATTCTTTATGTAACTTTTAAGTATCGCTTCTTTCATGTCTTCAACGTCTACCGTTGTTTTCTTTAAATTTTGAATTTATTGTGTATAAACTAGGTATATCTACTACCCTTTTCAACTATATAGATTTACCTTTCAGAAAGTCCCTTAGTTTTGTTACATACATAAGGGTGTGAATAAAGAAAAATACTTCACAAATAATAACCATTTAATAATGATAATTTGCAATATAATATTTTAAAACTATACATTACTATTCTTAAAAAACACTTACTACTAAACAAAAATGTAATTATTAGATTCTTAAATAATATAAATTGTTACAAAATAATTTAAATGATTGCTTGTTTTAAAAATACATTACAAAAAAGTACAAATTTTTATAATGATTAAAATTTAAAAAATATAATAACTCAAGTAGTCCAGAGAAATCAGATTTTTCTCGTGACACATCTGCCTCCAGGCCGAAACCAAATTTTTTGAGTAGAATGGACATCTATATTAATAACCTATATGTTTCCTGCAGCCGATTTTGATGATATAAACAAATGAAGATCAAAAAACGATAACTTTCCGCTTTTTTCGTCTATTACCAAAAAGTTAAGAATTCTAAACAAATTTGAGAGTAAGAAACTCATAATCCGTATAAAAAACTTCAATATGGCGTTCGCTGGATATGTCTATCCTTATTGGTTGCTTAGAAAATTGCAAAATAAATCATAAATTTTGAGTTTTTATAAATATTCATAACTTATGTAAAAATTAACTTAGAACCTTCTTATTTCACGGAAATGAGACTTCTTGTGCTTAAATTATATTTGAAATTTCAAAGCAATTGGTCAAATAGTTTAAAAGTTATTTAATTTGTTTATCCCAAATTCATTTTTTTTGCAACGCTATGAGTCAGAAAATTATGAGGTTACAG
Organism: Diabrotica virgifera virgifera; assembly: GCF_917563875.1. Lineage (NCBI taxonomy): Eukaryota > Metazoa > Arthropoda > Insecta > Coleoptera > Chrysomelidae > Diabrotica > Diabrotica virgifera. The sequence continues at coordinate 139,152,052 of NC_065444.1, read as the reverse complement.
TAATACTTCGGACAGTTTATGAAAGAAGAACATTTATACTATTGTAAATAAAAAGGTACATCTTATATATCTGTAATAAAAATATTTATTTCTATACAAAAATGTCTGGAGTTTAAATGAGTTGTAAAGAAATTCTATGTCTGATTATTGTACCTAATTATTAAAAACTAAAATTATATTTAATTTCCTGTTTACAAACTTTTTCTAATAACTCAATGTTCTTAAATATTCTTTTTTATATTGATTTGGGTCAAAACATTAATAATCTATATCTGAGAATAAACTGTTATTCCTTTATTTAGGAGTTCTTTTTAATAAATAAAACTTCAACTTAGATCAAAAATATCCAGATGTGATAAAAACATAAATATAAGTGAAGTTAGACGCCTTTCTTTTCTTGTTTCTTCCGGCCTGTATTTTATTACAGGACAAAAATAAAGGATGTGATACTGCGCTTGCGTATATGTCAAAATAAAGGATCTTTTATTAAAGGACGATGTTAATTAACGCAACAATTCGATGAAATAAAATTATTTTGACATAATATTCGAAAGTCAAATCAGTAGACAATAACAGTCGTTTTGAATCGTCGTCATGGAAACCAAGATCGTCGTCATGCTAACCAATTATATTGAAAGTTTGGTTTTGACAAAGTTGTGAAAGAATAATTTTGTGTATATATTTTCATATTAATTCAATTAATTGATTAAGATTTGGTCATTTTTTAAACGCTCGTAGAAAAAATGTTGTTCCTAACTCTTGCGGAAAGTCCCTTTTCTGCACTCGACTGCTTGCCGAACTCCGCTTCGCGTCGTTCGGCAAACTGCAATTGCGTGCGCAAAAGTATGACTTTCCGCAAGTTATTAAAATAACGTTAAGATTACTTTACCTACATTAAAATGTAGTTAAGATGTAAATTAAGATAACAAAATTAAAAACACAATGAGTCGAATACAAAAAAATAACATGATACAAGAAGTGATTCAGGTTAAAAGAGTCGTAAATTCAAGAAAATTATTAATTTACGATTAATTTAAAATAGCTTTCTAGCAAGTTTCGCTTTATCGGTGATGTCAACGATTATCATGTTTATTTGAGTGTTGCTTATGGCGAATGGATTTAGTGTCCGCAGTCATATAAACCCAAATAAACAAAAACGAGTGTTGCTTACAACAAAAAAATCCGGTGGATGGTTTTTGTTTATAATTCCAAATGTAATTTAATCTACTTCAACAAAAATTTATGAAGGAACAACAACATTTGTCTATTTTTATGAACCAAGTTGTTATTTCAGGAAATTCTTCTTCATAAAATGTCTTGTGACTTTTGATCAGTTGTCGTTTTAAAGAACTAGTTCCACTATTTGTCATTTTATAACGTTGTTCTATAACGTGCACTTTGCAATTTTCATTGTTTTCGTATTTATAATATGTACATAGTTCTCTGTAAATTGACTATTGACCTGTTTTCAGGTCGATATTTCGGGTATTCAAAGAAAAAATCAGGTTGCCTTTACCAAAAGGAATTATAAACCTTTCAGTAGTGCCTTAAAAAAGGCACCATATGCTTCACCGGAATCGAACATACAATTTCTATTACTATTGTATTAGATTAGACGATTTATTACTCCTAGCTTGGTGACGAGCCAGAAATATACACTTGCAAGGTCCTTCTTCTTCGAAACCATTTTTGCCAATGTAATGGTAATATAAAATATAAATAATGGTCAATAACTTCCACATAAGAGAAATTTCCAAGAAATTTCTGAAATTTTAGTCTGACAAGGAGTCTCCTAACCGAAAAGAGTCAATGTCTAAAAACAGAGATTTCTCATTAATGAGCGAATTAAAAGTGGGACGAGAGGAATGAACCGTTTGATTGAAAAACTTATTAAATAGTCGACATCATTCGAAATTTGCTCAAAAATCAGGTGATCCTTCTATACACATGTTTTTTGAAAGTGTTGCCAAAGAATATATAGTGAGGCTATATATTCGTTGGTGTTGTTTCGCGATATGTACTTTCTTCTAAATATTATGAACTATAACTTAACTAATTTGTGCCTTGTGCTGATGCAGAGTACATGCTATGTTCAGACCTATCCAAATAAGTCATTACAAAATGCGGTATCTCAATTAGAATTGGAAATATAGTTATTTCCTAACAGGTGCAGAAAGTCATACTTTTCCGCACGCGACTGCAGTTTGACGAACGACGCGAAGCGGGAGTTCGGCAAGCAGTCGAGTGCGGAAAAGAGACTTTCTGCAAGAGTTAGGAACAATATTTTTTCTACGAGCGTGTAAAAATGTCTACTTTCGCGCACGCGTTTTAGTTTAGAAAGTTTTACTTTTCTGCACGCATTTTACTTTTCCGCACGCCTTTTACTTTTCCGCACTGAATTTAGATATGTTAATATGGCCTTAAAGTAATTATAATACATGCAATAAATTAAGATTTAGATATTATTTACTAATTTATTTCAAATATATCTTATTGTGTTCATGTTTTAATGAAATTAACGCGAGAATTCGATGAAATAAAAATAATTTTGACATAATATTCGAAAGTTTAATCAGTAGACAATACCAGTGGTTTTGAATCGTCCTCATGAAAACCAAGATCGTCGTCATGCTAACCAATTATACTGAAATTTTGGTTTTGACAACCTTGTCAAAGAATTAATTTGTGACTCAAAAGACTCGTAGAAAAAACACATTGCGCAATATGATATTCAACCTTCAAACTGTTTGAAGAAGTTTGATTTCAAGTCAAATCTACATTATCAAATTCAAGTCAACTCAAACTTTTTTACAAAAAGAGATTGGTGTTCAAATCAAGTCAAGTTTGTTGAGTAAAATCAAGCTAGTTTGACTTGATGCATCTCTAATATCTGCCATAAATTGAAGGACTCCAGTATTCAATCCGAATATGTTTCAACGTAAATGTAAAAGAAGTTGTTTTAATGTAAAAATGTGTAGAGACACTAACGGTGAAATTCTACATGACAAAAACTCAGTTCTTAATAGATGAACACAACATTTCAGCGAACATCTAAATATAAACAATATTGAAGAAGGTTACAACATAGAAAATCAACAAAATCTACATCATCAACTACACACTGAAGACCCAACAAGAGAAGAAGTATCAACTGCCATCCTAAAACTCAGAGACAATAAAGCCCTGAATCTGTTCTGAACTGTATAAAAAAGGTGGTGATCACTTGCAGCAATCCATAAATTAATAGTACTGATATGGCAGAATGAACTGGCTCCAGAAAAGGGAATAATATTATGTCCGTTGCATAAAAAGGTGATCAACTGGATTGTCAACTATAGAGGCATTACTCTACTAGCATCTACGTATAAAATCTTCGGCAATGTATTGTTTGAAAGACTGAAACTTTTCACAAAGGATATTGTTGGTCAATGTCAATGCGGATTCACTTCTGGAAAGTCAACTATACATCAAATTCAAGCACATAGACAGATTCTAGAAAAATCAATAGAATATAACATAGATACCCACCATCTCTTCGTCGACTTCAAAGCAGCCTATGACAGTGTTAAAAGAACTGCATTATATAATGCAATGATTGACTTTGGGATCCCACCGAATTTGGTTAAGTTGACCCAACTAACAATGCAAAATGTAAGCTCGTGCGTAAGAATTCAAGGAGAAAACTCGACATTCTTTGTCATTAATAATGGTCTAAGACAGGGGACGAGCTGGCGTGTCTCCTCTTTAATATCCCTTGGAAAAAGTAGTGAGAAAATTAAATATTAGAATGAATGGTACTATTTTTAAAGATCGACGCAAATTCTCGCATTCGCTGACGATATAGTTATAGTGGGCAGAAGTGTGAGAGACATGGTGCAGAATTTTACAAAACTTGCGGACGCGGCAAGTGAATTAGGACTTGTGATAAACGAGGAAAAAACCAAATATATGTTGGTTTCTAAAAACTCCCGAAATATCGAACAAAGAATTCAAATTAACAACCATACCTTTGATCAAGTCAAGGAATTCACATATCTTGGGTCGCTAGTAAACTCAATAAACACGACAAGCGACGATATAAAAAGACGCATAGCAATAGCAAACAGAACTCTACACGGTATCCAGATATATTTAAAAAATAAAAATAATAATTTAAATCCTTAATAAGACCGGTTTTGATATATGGGGTTGAAACGTGGACCTTATCTCAAAATGATGAAAATGGGCTATGGCGTCGAAGATACAACTTTGAACAATATCAGTTATACACCGATCCAGATATTGTGAAATTCGTTAGAAGAAAGTGCAGAGACTTAGATGGGCTGGACACACTGCTAGAATGCCAGATCACGAATACACTAAGAAATTAACCTTTTCAAAACCAGAGGGCACAAGAAGTAGAGGATGACCACGAAAAAGATGGATTGATGATGTAGAAGAAGACCTAAAGATTTTAGGGGTCAGAAGATGGAAGGAAGTTGCCAGGAGTCGGCAGGAGTAGCGACTTCTTTGCGAGCAGGCCAAGATCCACAACGGATTGTCGAGCCACGTATGATGATGATGTTTCAACTTACATGTGGGTTGATCATTTGAGTGAGTGTGGTTTATGTAAACCATCAGACACTCTTGTTATATATTGAGCAACTGGAGACAAATTTTCGTTCAACAAATGATGATTCCATTTTGGTATTTTGCCGATTTAAAGCAATAGTACCTTTTAATACTAGAATACTTCGTAATTTAATCGTCAAATGTCAAAATGCTTAAAAATTAAAGACAAAAAAGATAAAATAATCGTTGACCTACCCAAAAGGACGCATATCACTGGTACTAGAATTTCACAACTGAGGAAATCGATTTATTTCTGGAAGATAAATAAACATACCGGTTTCTTTTTTCTAAATAGTGTTTTTATGAAAAAAATTTTCAAATTCAACAAACGAAAAATTTTCAAATCGATTTTTCTAGAAAATGGTGCATCCTATCGACTTAAAATAAGAATACCTTTTAGTACTAGAAAACCTCACAATTTAATAATCCAATGTAAAAAATGCTTAAAAAAGTTAATTGCAAAAAAGTTATGCGTTAAAATAACCGACGCCCTACCCAAAACGGGCGCCTATGACCCGTACTAGAAATTCGTAATTGATGTAATCGATTTATCTCTGGAAGATAAATAAGCGTACCAGTTTTCGTTTTTCTAAATAGAAGTGTTCTGGAGAAGCTCCCTTAGTAGGCATTTTCGGATTAGGAGAATTGGGTTAAATTGTCTTAAAATTATCTGAAGAATCTCCGGTATTCGTTTGTCGGGAGAGTTTCTAGACACTCTGTATATTAAAAAATATTCCCTTGGAATCTTAATATAGTATAGTACGTGAACAACATAGTTGGTCCCTTAATTATAAAATGAGATGCAAAATAGTTTTGTGTTAATAACTCTCAATCAAATTGAACGCGGTTAGCTTTATTTTGTAGGTATTTTAAAAGCGATTAAGTTTTTGACATTTTTTGTAAAACGAACAGTGGAGAAGATATCTGAAGAAAAATTGTAAAAAAATAATACTACAAATAAACAATGTTCCCGAAATTTGTATCCCCGTATCCCAATTGTTCCCGTACTTACCAACGTGTTCAACGTAAGTTTTACTAAAAAATTACTTAAAATCATCTAACCCCTAAAAATGTCATCAAAACGACGATTCTGAAGCTCTTCCGACTGGATAAAAGAAGCTATTATGGATTCAAACAAAAGTTGTGTATTTTTAACTCTAAATTTCAACTATTTAATTAAAAATAAAGGGTTCCAGTTGAAAATTTAAAGTTGCTACACCCACCGCGTTCGCAGGCAGATTAAGAACCGTGCTATTGCATAAGTATATAGATTTTGAAAAACCATTAAAAAAGCCTTCTTAGCAGAGCCCTTTAATAATGTAAATATTCTTATTGAAGCTACAAATAAGCCGAGGGAGAGAACTGACCGTAAAATACATTTGCGATGTTTCCAAATTTATCGGATCTCGATTTGTCGACAAAATGTATATATAGCATATATACATCCGATCGCGCGCGCTGCCCTCTAGAGCAGACTTAGTGGAACTACTGCAATATAAAAATCACCAAAAGGAGTGCAAAATGAGGTCCAGACAAAAATCAATTTCCTTGTACCCCCAACATTGTTACATCGAGATGTCACTATATACACGTGAATACAAGGTGAGATCCAAAATCGGATCTCGCCTTGCAATGAAGACATATATATATATATATATATATATATATATATAACAAGGTTGAAATATTGATATATATATATATTGATATTGATATATATATATATATATATATATATATATATATATATATATATATATATATATATATATAGTTTGAGTTTAATTCTTGAACCTTGATATATTTTTTTACCAATGTTTCTTGGGTTTAGGTTCATAAAAAAAAAGTTTGTCTATGATGTTATGACCATATTTATTGATATATTATCCGACGTTTCGGCAGGAAATCCATGCCTTTTTCAAGGATTGACATGCAATCGTAAATTTAGTTTTGAAACAAGTACACAAATAGACGTCACAATTAAAACAATGTTAAAATGTTAAAGCATAGGAACGGACCCACTAAGTCCCACTAAATATATATATATATATATATATATATATATATATATATATATATATATATATATATATATATCCTGATTCCATAATTATTCCAAGTTCCTTTTGCTTATTTCTCCATCATCCAGGTGTTAGTAAAAGCCTTATTTATATAAGGGTTAATAAAAGCCTTAAGAAATTTGTATGAAGGGTCAACATCACAAATAAAAACTGGAAACAGATTATCGCAAAGCTTCCTGGTTAATAAAGGTCTACGTCAGGGATGTTGTATATCACCGACCTTGTTTAAAATATATGTTGCAAAAGCATTGAAAGAGTGGAAACGAAAATGCAGAGGCATGGGCGTAGACCTTGGAGAGATTTGCTTATATACATTGCAGTTTGCTGATGACCAGGTTGTTATAGCAAACGATAAAGATGATCTAGAGTACATGGCAAGGAAATTACAAGAAGAATATGGAAAGTGGGGACTAGAAATTAATACAGAAAAAACAAAATACCTGTCAATAGGTACCGAACTATCGAACATCACATTAGAAAATAATGAAATCATCATGCCCTGCGACTATTACACATACCTAGGAATCGTTTTTGACACAACGGGGAAAGATGATGAAGAAATAAAGAGAAGTGTTGGTTATTAGCAGGTATTGAACGAAAACAATAATAAAATCAAAACAAGCAATAAACATATTACAACACCTGCTAATAACCAACATTTTTGATCCTTCTAACCGTATGTGAACTATTAATATTATTTGATACACTATTTAAAATTTTAAATGGTGGTTTGATTGATTCGTCGCAATTATAATACATATATTCGTTTATTATTATATATATTACAATAGGTTTATAATATAGAGTTGATTATTAATTAATAAATTATTTGTTTGATATCGTTGAATACAAGGGAAAATTTTACTTCTATCGCTCATTCGTGGTTGCATCTGGCATCTGGCACAGCGTGACGGATTTGGGGTTCGCGTCGGGTGATTTATTATCCAAAGTAGGTACTAAATAGTTTTGAGTTTCGGTTCATTGAATGGGTCTAAAGATTTAATTATCGTTTCTCCGTTTTAAGAAACAAAATATTAGGTTGCATTTATTCGGGTCGTCGCGTCCCAAGGGCGTAGAGAAATATTTTTTTTGTTATACTTTTAATTTTTTTGATTTTAGGCAGTTTAGGTCTATAATCGCCTTTCGTGTTAGTGTTTTATTATTACTTTATTATTGCATTTTTTTATCGTCGCATTTATAGTACAGTTAATATTATTTTATTTTGATCATTTCATTTCTGTTTGAAATTTTTTATATAAAAGGTTAGAATGGATAAATCCAGAAAATTAAAATTCCTTCGACATACAGCGCTCAATGACATTCAGTCGATTTATGATCTAGGTAGTAGATCGGTTTCTGATCAGAGTTTACGATCGTTGTTAAAAATAAGGTGAAGCGAGTTAGACGTGATCAAGGAGGAATTTTTAAAGCAGCATACAAGCATTATTAATAATGTTTTGTCGGTACCGGATTCAGATACGGGGGACGAAGAAAAAGTCCGAGAATTATTCTTGGACTTATTCTACAAAATCAAAGTTTTTAACGCGGAATTCTTCGGGTCACCATCTGAAAGTCCAGGTCCAGCGTCTTGTGCTTCCGGTGGAGCTCATCAATCCCACATTCGTTTGCCGCGTATTGATCTTCCTCGTTTTCAAGGAAATTTTATTAATTTTGCATCCTTTTTAGACCTTTATAATTCGATATTGCATAACAATTCAGCCCTAGGAAACGTAGAAAAATTCAAATATTTGAAAGGTTGTTTAGACGGGACTCCGCTTAGTTTAATTCGCAATTTGCCCATAACTAACGAGAATTACCAAGTGGCTTACGATTTAATTGTTAAACGGTACACAAATGTTCGTCGTTGTGCGACCGCCCATTGGGATGCGATAATGGGCGTTCAAAAAATCTCTGCGGTTAACTCGAAAAATCTAGCTAAATTGGTATACACCTTTTTAGAAAATTTAGCCGCATTGAAAACTTTAGGCCTTCCCACTGAGCATTGGGATTTCATTATGTTCAATTTGCTTTTGTCCAAATTAGATGTTGATTCCATTAAGTTATTCGAGTTGGAAAATGAGTCTAATGAAATTCCGTCCTTCAAAAAATTAGTAGCGTTCATCGAAACCCAATACATCGCGTATGATAATTTAGACATTAGTATAGGTGAGGGAAAGAAGTCGTCACGGGCCCCAAATAACACGGAGCCAAGGGCCAACTCGAAATACCAGGTGAATGATTCAAGACGTAATCGTAGTAGCTCGTCGTTCGTAACAAATTCGTCTTCAGTATGTTGCGCTCTATAAGTGTCTTAATCAGGCTAACCATTCAGTCAAGTCAATAATTTTGGGAACTGGAGAACATACCGGAAGAGCCAGTTTCAGAACCGGAAGACGTTCTGTGCGAAACCATTTATCGGGAAACACATAGTCGTCTCGGGAAAATATGTTGTGTCTTTGCCTTTTCGTGAATCGCCGCCTTGTTTAAAAGATAGCTATGATGTTGCTTTAAACAGATTTATTTCGTTGGAACGTCGCTTGTTTCGTCAGCCGGGTTTGCAAAAGGAATATTCGTCCCATATGCAGGAGTATATTGATTTAGGTCATATGCAATTGGTTCCTGAGGGCGAAAAGACAAAGGGAAAGTATTATATCCCACATAATTGCGTTGTTAAGTCGGAAAGTGTCTACTAAAATTCGAGTGGTATATAATGCGTCTCAGAAAAGTCCCAGGCTTGGTAAATCGTTGAATGATTATTTATTAGTCGGTCTCAAGCTACAACAGGGCATCGTCTCGCTTTTGTTAAATTTTAGACTTAATCGTTTTGCGTTGTGTGCAGATATTCGTCAGATGTATCGTAATATTTTAGTAGTTCCTGAGCATACGGATTATCAACGTGTGTTATGGAGATTTTCTAGCTTTGAGGAGATTCAGGAATATCGTTTGTTAACTGTCACTTTTGGAGTTGTATCCTCGCCGTATCTCGCTCTAAGAACCCTTCAACAACTAGTGTTGGACGAAGGCTCTCGTTTTCCTAAAGCCGCCTCGCTCGTTTGTAATGCTTCGTATATTGATGATTTTGTTTTCGGTGCTTCGACGCTCGAAGAAGCACAAAGTTTAGTTGAAGAGTTAGTCACTTTGTTGAAGTTAGGAGGCTTTGAGTTACGGAAATGGTATTCGAACGAATTTAAATTGTTGTCGCAATTTCCTGAATCGCATATTAATCCTCATTCTATTAATTTTGATCTAGAATCAAATGGTCCTTCTTTAAAAATCCTTGGTTTGAAGTGGATTGCACAGTCCGATGTCTTTCAATTTGCAGTCAAGTTGCAGGATGTCCCTTGTACCAAAAGATCGTTTTTATCCGAATTAGCTCGAATTTATGACTCGTGTGGTTATCTAACACCTATTACCTTTTTCATCAAGCATTTAATCCAACGACTTTAGGCAACTGGTCTTGAATGGGATGATCGTCCTCCCTCAGAAATTATTCGTGTATAGGAGCAATATAAAAGGGAATTATCTCTTATTTCACAGTTTAAAATTCCTCGTTTTTTGAATATTTCCTCTTGTCCCATCTTAGAACTTCATGGATTTGCTGATGCCAGTGAAAAGGGATACGCTTGTGTCGTTTATATTCGTAGTAGTGATAGTCAGAACATGGTTCAAGTTAATTTACTTTGTGCCAAATCGAAAGTAGCTCCTATGAAACAGATTACGATACCTCGATTAGAATTGTTAGCTGCTGTTCATTTGGTCAAACTTATGTCGTTTGTGTCACAGTCGTGGAAGAATATAATATTTCAAAAGGTATATGCTTGGGTAGACTTGCAAATAGTATTGCACTGGATTAAAAGTTCACCTTCTATGTTTAAAACTTTCGTCGCAAATCGCATTTCGTATATCCAGACCCATAGTCAAAATTATTCGTGGCATTACATTGAATCTCAAAGTAATGCAGCCGACGCGCCTTCGCGAGGCATGCTACCGGCCGCTTTTGTATCGAAACTAGACTGGTTGACAGGTCCTTCGTTTTTGTATAATGTTCCATTAATCTTTCCAGAGGTTCCTCCATCATTGCGGGAAAAATCCCCTTCGGAAGAGGTTAAGACAAGTTTAGTGTTTGTTTCCACTCGTGAGGAACATTAATAACACAATCCAGAAAAACAATAGGTTGTCTAAACAGCGTACTGTGTAGTCATGAAATAGGAAAAAGAAGAAAACACAATATCTACGAATCTCTTATTAAAAGCAGTCTATTGTACGGAGCAGAAACTTGGCGGATAACCGAAAACAACAGAAGAAAACTGGACGCAGTAGAAATGGCCGCTTTTAGAAGATCAGTAGGAGTGTCACGCAGAGAGAGAATACGTAATGATGAGATAAGACAGCGAATGGGGGTTGACGGCTCTCTAGCAACAGACATAGAAAGAAAGCAGCTGATATGGTACGGACACGTCCAGAGGATGGATAACTCAAGACTCCCTAAAATAATTATGCAATCGGTACCACCAAACCGCAGAAAGAGAGGAAGACCCAAGAAATCTTGGAGAGAGGGAGTAACGAAGGCGATGAGCGCAAGAGATCTTAGAGAGGGCCAATGGGATGATAGAGTGTCATGGAAATTAGGCATCGGACAACGTCGCAAGACGTTTTAAAACCGATTGATATATATGTAAACAATCCATTGTCGTGCTAGATCTGCAGGACTCAACCGAGTGGGATCCGAATTAATAATTTTCAACCCTTAAGGTTAATCCCTATCTAGTTTGCATACATTCCCGAAAAAAATTGCATCAGGTACCAAATTCTTCTGTTGCTCACGGTGGTTGTAAGTCACCTGAGTCCATTGTTTGTTTCTTCTACTGTTAGTATTTCTTCTTTGTTGAGCTTGCCATGCTCCTGTATCAGAATTATTAGCATCCAAAGATAAGAGCAACACATAGTCATTTAATTTTTAAATGTCCTAGAAAAACAAACACCACGTTTTGTTTTCAATTAAGTAGGTGACACAGATTTCTCAACACAAGTACACTAATCGGCAATAACGCTTGGCCAGCTAGTCAATATTATTGTAATTCACGGTCAGGCTGTATCAGCATTCTAAACAACAACACCTTACACTTTACTTGTACATCCAGCTAAAGAAGCGTGATTAATTCTAATTCGATCCGTTATCAATTATCCTTCGTTCAGATGGTTATACCGTGAGCACACCAACTCTTTACTGTTATACTTCGAGTTGGTAAATAAATACGTATACAGCGAGTAGTGTTTACTTCATCAACCCCTATCATCGGGGGTAACTACCTCCCAACTAACCTAGGATGTTCCTGAGGGTGGAGTACCACCATATGGCGATCCTGCCAGAATAGAACACAGGAACTGGCAGTCTGGAACGAGAAATGGAAAGAAAAACGTCTGTGGATGAGGTTCCTTGCACCTTGACTACCCTAGAAAACAGTGTGGTATATAGAAAAAGGATGGAGACATCAGGCCTGACACGGAGCTGAAGATGGAATGGTATGGAAATGGAACATCGTATGGAAATGGAACATGGTATAGAAAAGGGACGTGCATCGAGGACTTTTGGTGATACGAACATAGACGTTTAAAGGGGTAAGTCCATATTATTTATTCTTATGGTATTTCCACGATATAGTCCTAATTCGTATAATCATAATATAATAATAATATAAACTTAATATAAGATACACATAATCTAATTTTTACCTATTTTTATCTACTTGATCTATTTTTTTCTACAACCGTGTTAAAAATGCAATTTTTAGCACTTCATACGAGCGTTAAAAATGCTACTTTAAGGCACTAGTGCTTTAAAATTTGTATGGCACTGCAGTTCGTATTGACCGTATACGCTGTGAGCTCGTACGTAGAGGGGATATTTACAAAGTCGCCAGCGCCAGTAGTGACAAGTGTGTAAACGTTTACCGGAAATTTGACATATATGTCAAAGTGATTAATTTAAAATTAAAATTCAAAACATTAATTATAAAAAATATTAGTTGGTCAAAGTTGTGGTATATATTTTTACCTTAAATATACTTACGTTTTAAATACTGAATTTAAGTTTTTTTTAATGTTCCGTAATATGTAATTATAAATTAATCTTAGCGCCATCTACACGATAATTGTGAAAGTATCCGAACTAAGAAATTCATATTTTATCAATAGAACGTCAAAATGATTAGCAAAATCTTAAAAAAATCGATTACAATTTAATTGCTTTTTTGCGTTGTAAATATTAAGCGATAACAATTAAATAATAAACTTAAAAATTACCGGTGAAAGTTGAATTAGTAACCACTAGGAGCGACACCAGCGAAGCTCAGAGCGTATAGGCAATTTTGATGTAATGTCAAAAAAATATAAAAATGGAATGTCATTCAAGTTCAAGTAAAAGTTTTTGTAGATATTGTCCTGTAATTACGTTTGTAGAAAAAATATTGTATGATATGCGTGTTAAAAAGTACATTTTTAAGGCACTCATGTGAATTGCAGAACTCGCTTTGCTCATTCTGCAAACTTTCACATGCGTGCCTTAAACGTGTACTTTTAACACTTATATCATAAATAACTATTAATTACTTATCTATTATCTAGAACCTATTATCGAGAATTTTTTTTAAGTATTATGGCTATCTATAGGACGTATTGATACAATTTTTACATTTTTATACGATTTTTATATATTTACTAGCATATATTTTTACCTTTACCGACTTTTTATCCAATTATTATTTTTACCGATTTCTATCAATAGTATGGTATAACTAGATCCAAACCCAGACATCCAAAGTGAAAGTTATCCTCCAACACCAAATTGTTCTATATGGTCCACATAATGTCTAGGAAAAAGTCACACCATTTTGAGCGTCGGGTTTGGTGGGGAGAGGGGGGAGAAATCATTAAATTCGTAGTTTTTTAAGTTTTTCGTCAATATTTCTAAAACTATGCGGTTTAGCATGAACAACCTTCTATACAAAAATGTTCTACATTAAATTTGAAACAAAAATGGCCCTATGCATAATCCTTCTAAAATGAACGGTTCCAAAGTTACGGAGATAGTATAGTATAATTGGTCCAAAAAGGCCTAACCCAGACATTAAAAGTAAAAGGTTTCCTCCAACACCAAATTGTTCTATATGGTCCAGATATTGTTCAGTAAAAAGTTACACCATTTTGAGCGTCCGGTTGGGGGGGGGGGGAGATGGAGGAGAAATCGGTAAATTAGTAGTTTTTTAAGTTTTTAGTCAATATTTCTAAAAATATGCTTAGAAAAATAAACAATGTTCTATACAAAAATGTTCTACATCAAATTTAAAACAAAAAAGGTTCGATACATAATTGTTATAAAATCAACGATTCCAGAGTTACGGAGGGTGAAAAATTTACAATATTTTTACTGATTAAAAGAAATTTTCTTTAACAGGATTTGATATTTCAGTGGCCGATGGTATGTTAGTGATAAGCCCTTGAACAAATGTCAACCTGACCCTACCCAAAATCATCATCAATTGCCCAAAAAATATAAAAAGTATCGAAAACCTCCACATTTCACCCTCCGTAACTCTGGAACCGTTGATTTTATAACAATTATGGATAGGACCATTTTTGTTTTAAATTTTATGTAGAACGTTTTTGTATAGAACATTGTTTACGCTTAAACATAGTTTTAGAAATATTGACGAAAAACTTAAAGAAACTACTAATTTACCGACTTCTCCCCCATCTCCCCCCAAACCGGACGCTCAAAATGGTGTAACTTTTTACTGAACAATATGTGGACCATACAGAACAATTTGGTGTTGGAGGAAAACTTTTACTTTGGATGTCTGGGTTAGGCCTTTTTTTGGACCAATTATACTATACTACCTCCGTAACTTTGGAACCGTTCATTTTAGAAGGATTATGTATAGGGCCTTTTTTATTTCAAATTTAATGTAGAATATTTTTGTGTAGAAGGTTGTTCATGCTAAACTTCATAGTTTTAGAAATATTGACGAAAAACGTAAAAAAACTACGAATTTACCGACTTCCCCCCTCTCCCTCCCAAACTCGACGCTCAAAAAGGTGTGACTTTTTTCTGAACATTATATGGACTATATACGCTCTGAGCTTCGCTGGTGTCGCTCCTGGCCGATTACAAATCAACTTTCACCGGTAATTTTTAAATTTATTATTTAATTGTTATCGCTTAATATTTACAACGCTAAAAAGTAATTAAATTGTAACAGATTTTTTTAAGATTTTGCTAATCATTTAAACGTTCTATTGATGAAATATTAATATCTTACTTCGGATACTTTCACAATTATCGTGTAGATGGCGCTATAAGATTAATAGATTAATTTATAATTAAATATTACGGAACATTAAAAAAACGTAAATTCAGTATTTAAAACGTAAGTATATTTAAGGTAAAAATATATACCACAGCTTTGACCAACTAATATTTTTTATAATTAATGTTTTTAATTTTAATTATAAAATAAATCACTTTGACATTTATGTCAAATTTCCGGTAAACGTTTACAGACTTGCCACTACTGGCGCTCGCGAATTTATAAATATCCCCTCTACGTACGAGCTCACAGCGTATAGAACAATTTGGTGTTGGAGGATAACTTTCACTTTGGATGTCTGGGTTATGTCATTTTTGGAATCAATTATATCATACTACAAACCGATTTTTATGATGATTTATAATAGTCTAAGAGCTGGGAGCGGATTTTGTGCGTGTTTAGTAATATGGAAAAACTATACGGGGACATGTTGAATTAGTTGTGTACATGACTTTCACCAACGGCCGGAAACCAGAGTTGGGGCCGAGGGTAGTTATAAGGGGAGACAAAGTCGCGGATTTTATTATTTTTTTTATGATGCTCATGATCGAGATAGTGCACCAAAATTTGGGAATAAGTAGGTCATGACGTACCTAAGTAAAATCTCTAGGAACTCAACGCTGCGTAGCCGACAAAGGGGTGGGGCAGGGGTGAATATAAAAAAATATAAGGGGTTTATTTGGGAATATGTAGACCATGACATAACTAAGTAATATCCCCAGAGGCGAAAACCAGAGTGGCGGACGAGGGTAGTTATAAGGGGTAAAAGTCGCGGTTTTTATTATTTTTTTTTGTGGCGCTCATGATGGAGATAGTGCACCAAAATTTGGGAGTAAGTAGTTTATGACGTAACTAAGTAAAATCTTCAGGGGCGGAACGCTGGTTGGGGTACAAAGGGGTGGTAGGCAGGGGTGAGTATAAAAATATATGGGAGTTTTTTTGCCGTTCGTGATTGAGAGAGTGCACCAAAATTTGGGAATAAGTAGATCATGACATTACGCCGCAGGGGGGGGGACAAATGTGCCGGGTCACAAAAAAAAATAATACACACTGCGACTTTGACCCCGTAAAACTACCCTCATCCCCAACTCTGGTTTCCGGCTCTGGGGATTTTACTTAGCTAAGTCATGGTCTACTTATTCCCAAATTTTGGTGCACTATCTCAATCTAGCACGTCGCAAAAAACCCCTTATATTTTTTATATTCACACCTACCCCCACCTCTTTATCCACGCAGCGTTCCGCCGCTGGAGATTGTACTTAGTTACCTCATGACCTACTTATTCCCAAATTTTGGTGCACTATCTCGATCATGAGCGTCACAAAAAAATAATAAAAACGGCGATTTTGACCCCTTATAACTATCCTCATGCCCAACTCTGGTTTCCGGCTCTGAGGATTTTACTTAGTTATGTCATGGTCTACTTATTCCCAAATTTTGGTGCACTCTCTCAATCACGAACGTCGCAAAAAAACCCCTTATATTTTTGTATTCACCCCTGCCCCACCCCTTTGTCGGCCACTCAGCGTGCCACCCCTGGAGATTTTACTTAGTTACGTCATGACCTACTTATTCCCAAATTTTAGTGCTCTCTCGATCAGGAGCGTCACAAAAAAAAATAATAAAAACGGCGACTTTGACCTCTATAACTACCCTTATCCCCAACTCTGGTTTCCGGCTCTGGGGATTTTATTTAGTAATGTCATGATCTACTTATTTCCAAATTTTGGTCCACTATAATCATAAACGTCGCAAAAAACCCTTTATATTTTTTATATTCACCCCTACCCCCACCCCTTTGTCGGCCACGCAGCGTTGCGCCCCTAGAGATTTTACTTAGTTACGTCATGATCTACTTATTCCCAAATTTTGGTGCACTATCTCGATCATGAGCGTCACAAAAAAAATAATAAAAACCTCGACTTTGACCCCTTATAACTACCCTCGGCCCCAACTCTGGTTTCCGGCCGTTGGTGAAAGTCATGTACACAAGTAATTCAACATATCCCCGTATAGTTTTTCCATATTACTTATCACGCACAAAATCCGCTTCTATCTCTCCGACTATAATGATTGATATAATGATTTTTATTGCAATTTAATATTTTTGACATACTATTTTATTTGACAATTTTACTATACCTCGTAAGACTATCGAATTTATGCGTTCGTTACGAAGTACAGGAATAAAGGAGAGATAAGTACTATGAATAAATGAGTAGCAACAAGGTTTATTGGGAAGACTTCGTCAAAATAATTGAGGAGTTTACACAAGAAGTTACAACGCAAAGCAAAAGAGTTTTGAAGAAGAAATTACCTAAATCTAAGGAAGTACAAGAAGAGGTAACGACACAATTAATTAAATCATATAACAAATTCACACACTTGACAAAGAAAAATTGGGAAGCATTAACATACAAACAAAGAGAGACGTGCAACAAATATTTTGGGAAAATCAGAGATAAAGTTATACGCTCATTTCAAGCAGCAAACTTAAGAACAGTAGTCCCAAGTTCAATACATCAGCCAATTGACAAGGAAATAGAAGAAGAACAAAGCGACGACGAAATAGAAGAGGGGAAAAGTGACGAGGAAATAGAAGAGGAACAAAGCGATATAAAGCGAGTTATAAACATGGCTCTGACGATCAACGAATTTTTGAATATCGCAAGCAAAGTATTGCCCAACGAGTTCGATGGAAGTGCAGGTAAACTACAAAGACGCATTAGAACTACTTGGAAAAATAGCAGAAGGACATGAAGAAACAGCGATAACATTAATAAAGACAAAATTGACCAATAAGGCTAGAAACCTGATAACTACAGAAGATACGATCCCACTTATAGCCGCGGCACTGAAGAAGGAATTAAGAGGCGACAATCCGAAAACTGTGATAGCCAAGTTAGCAAAGAAAAGGCAAGGGCATAAAGATGCTGCAGTGTACGCATCTGAAATAGAAGAACTAGCAGAACAGTTAAAGGTGGCATACATCGCGGAAGGAATGCCATTGGAATTAGCGAAAAAATACACAACGGAAACAGTTGTAGCAACAATGAAACGAAATGTTAATACGGATAGAGCTAAGTTAATATTGGAGGCAGGTAATTTCACAACACCGCAGGAAGTAGTATCCAAATTTTTATCGATTGATACGACAGAAGAGAATATAAAGGGAAGAGTGTTAAATTATAGGACGAATTACGAGAATAGGAGAGGACAGCAGCAGTACAGAAGAGGATACCATAACAAACACGATAGAGGGAGAAGAAATACCTTCGGACAACGGAAAGAAGCAGAGGCAACGGAAAACCAACGGAACTATTCGAACAGAGGATATAGACAATTTAACAACCGAACATACAGAGGAAACCAGAGAGCAGGACGTAACAAGAACGTAAGGCTACTAGAGTTAGAAGATAGCCAGGAGGAACCAGAAAACCCGCAGTTGGGGTTTTGAATGAACAAGACAATGGAAACACACAGACAGAACTGACAGAAGTAGAATATAATATTTACAACTTCGACTCAAACTTAACGAATTTTGTACAAATGAGAACAGGAATCCTAGAACAGACAAATACATTCATCATAGACACAGGAGCCGATATTTCAATACTGAAATGTTCACAAGATTTTATGAAGGAACATGCGAAACCAAACACGAAGGCGAAAATAAAAGGAGTAACTAAAGGAGAATTGCAGACAATGGGAGAAGTTAAAAAAAAACACTAGAAGTAAAAGGAAGTCGATTCGAGCATAGCTTTCAATTAGTTGAACCTAACTTTCCCATTCCAACAGACGGAATCATTGGGAGAGACTTTATTTTAAATTTTCAATGCATATTGGATTACGCTAACCTTAAAATGCACATTAAAGATGACAATGACTGTTATATTAGTACGAACATTTTGGATAATATAGATAATGACGATAATAGAAATAATAATAATGAGATAATAGAATGTGATAATACAAATTTACAGAGTCGTAAAAAAATTTTTAAACGCTGAAGAACGACAGGATAGTGAAACAACAAGAGATACAACCAGGAATATTCATAGCGAGAGCAATTATTTCAAGTAATAATCCGTACATCAAAATTTTGAACACAACCTACAAAACAGTATATGTAGAAACACACACAATCAGGACGTTAGACATTAAATTATTCAACATATATAGACTGATTAACGACAGCAAGGATAGGAAAAAGGAATTACGGTAATCATTGAAGTTAGACATTCCAGAATACATACGCGATAAATTAGTATCTTTATGTGAAGAATAGTCAGATATATTCGCCCTAAGGCATGACATGCTGACATGTAACAACTTCTAAGAACAGAAACTGAGAGTTAAAGACCAAACTCCGGTATACATTAAGAACTATAGGACACCGCATGCACAAACAGAGGAGTTAAACCGACAAGTATAAAAATTAAGAGACCAAGGGATCATACAACCGTCCACATCAGAGTACAACAGCCCAGTAGTGCTGGTACCGAAAAAAGCTATAGATGGAAATAAAGCATGGAGGTAATAATGCATAGATTTTAGACAACTGAACAAGAAAATAGTCACAGATAAATTCCCATTACCAAGAATAGACTCGATATTAGATCAACTAGGAAGAGCAAAATGGTTTTCAGTTATAGACTTAATGTCAGGTTTTCACCAAATACCATTAGAAAAATTATCGAGAAAATACACATCGTTTAGCACGGAGAATGGGGCATTTCAATTTACCAGATTACCTTCTGGATTAAACGTCCGAATAGCTTTTCAAGGATGATGTCAATAGCGTTTGCAGGATTAACACCAGACAAAGCATTTCTTTACATGGACGATATAGTAGTATTAGGAATATCAGAAAAACATCACTTAGACAACCTGAAAAAGACATTCGAGACATGTCGAAAATTCAATTTGAAACTTAACCCAGGAAAATGTCAATTTTTTAGAAGAGAAGTCAAATATTTAGGACATGATCTTTCTCAGGAAGGAATATCACCAGATAAAGCAAAATATGCAACGATTGAACAATACCCGACGCCTAAGACAACAGAAGAGACAAAAAGATTCGTAGAATTTTGTAATTACTATAGACGTTTTATTCAAAATTTTGCTGAGATATGCAGACCACTAAACAGATTATCGAGAAAAGGAGTAGAATTTTTTTGGCCAGAGGAATGGGAAGAAGCATTCAATAAAGCTTAAATCATCTCTGATGAAACCACCAATCTTAAAATATCCGGATTTCAATAAACAATTCAACCTTACGACAGACGCATTCAACGAGAGTTGTTCAGCAATTTTAAGTCAAGACTGTAACGGAATAGACCTACCGATAGCATACGCATCAAGAAGTTTTAGTAAAGGAGAATTTAATAAACCTATAATCATCAAGGAATTACTAGCGATTCATTGGGGAATTAATCATTTCAAATGTTATTTATATGGAGCACCAACATTTTTAGTAAAAACGGATCATAAACAACTAACGCATTTATTCTCAATGAAGGAACCAACCTCAAAACTCACGAGGATCAGACTAGATTTAGAGGAATACGATTTCGAAATAGAGTATATAACAGAGAAAAATAACTACGCAGACAGCCTTTCAAGAATAACATTGCATCAACTAAAGAACTTATACATATACAACACTCATATACTAGCTATAACACGAGCTCAAGCAAGAGAAAAGGAGAAAGAATCAAGGCAAACGAAGGCAGAAAGTGAACTCATACTACAGCCAGAAGCCCCCAAACAGACAGTAAGAAAGGTACTAAATAATTTAGAGGCGCATAGACTACCAATTTTGTCTTTTGGAGCAGAACTGATCTCACCAAGACTGAGCATTAGGGCCAAAAACAAAATAAAATGCAGCAAGAGCATAGCCACAGGATTCCCATCATTTTGATTTAAATCAAATGTTGGCACAGCTTGATAAGCTGGCGGTAGAGAATGCAGTACCTAAAGTAAAGATATACGTAAACGATATTATTTTTAAATTGTGCACAATTAATGAATTTATTAAAGAAGGAAACAAAATATTGAAGAATGTAGAAATATACATATGTGAAGTACCAGAAACAATAGAAGATGACAAAGAAAAGCATAGATTAATAGAGAAATATCATAATCACCCGATGTTTGGGGGACACGTAGGGAATAATAAACTAATAAAGAAGCTAAAAGCAAGATTCAGATGTAAAATCTGGAAAAAGGCGTAAGAAAATACGTTAAACAATGTCATAAATGTCAAATTAACTAACCGAAAAGAACACATGTCGAAGAATTCGTGATATCGGACACTTCTGCCAAACCATGGGAAATAGTATACATAGATACGATAGGTCCATTCACTAAAAGTAATGAATAATAGATACTGTATAACAATGTTATGTGAACTTACGAAATACGCGGTCAGTATACCCGTGTGCAATAAAGAAGCAGAGACAATAGCCCGAGGAATTTTTGATCATTTTATGCCAACATACGGACTCATGAAACAAATAAGAACAGACCAAGGCACAGAGTATAAGAATGAAGTAATGCAGGAACTAACAAAGCTACTAAAAATAGAGCACAACTTTTCAACTACATACCATCCACAGTCCATTGGAAGTTGCGAGAAACTGCACAGAACACTAAACGAGTACGTAAGAGCATTCATAGACGAAGACAAAGAAAATTGGGACGTGTGTTGCAGAATGTTCACATACTGCTACAATACAACCCCTAACGCGTATCATGGTTACACACCGTTTGAACTGCTATATGGCAGGAAGGTTAACCTACCGGAAGACCTTACAAGGGAGGTACAACCATGTTACAATATAGATGCCTAGTACAATGAATTACGGTACAAACTACAAAGCGCACACGAGAGAGCTAGAACCTTCTTACTAAAGCACAAAAAAGAGCGACAAGAAAAGAATAGGCCCAAAGCAACACCACAACATTTTAAAATAGGAGACCTAGTCCTGGTAAGAAGGGAAGAGAATGGTAAGTTTGATAGTCTTTATGTAGGCCCCTTCACAATAACAGAGGTAAATAATGTTAATTGTAAGATCAAAATGGAAAACAATAAAATCAAGAAAATACATAAAAATAGATTATATGCTTACAGTCCCAGGACACAGTGAGTGACAAGTGAAACGGGAACAATGTTGTTATCGAACATTTTTTTTGTATTTACTTATTAGTTATAGGAAATAAATGTTTAATTTTGTATTGGTTAAAATACAGTAATCAGTTGGTGGCGCACACAAAAATTTTCTTCCTTGTCAATAGTCAGAAAATTTTTTCCCGTAAGGGGATGGATGTATCAGGATTATCAGCATCCAAAGATAAGAGGAACACATAGTCATTTAATTTTTAAATGTTCTAGAAAAGCAAACACCACGTTTTGTTTTCAATTAAGTAGGTGACACAGATTTCTCAACACAAGTACACTAATCGGCAATAACGCTTGGTCAGCTAGTCAATATTATTGTAATTCACGGTTACGCTGTATCAGCATTCTAAACAACAACACCTTACACTTTACTTATACATCCAGCTAAAGAAGCGTGATTCATTCTAATTCGATCCGTTATCAATTATCCTTTGTTCAGATGGTTATACCATGAGCACACCAACTCTTTACTGTTATACTTAGAGTTGGTAAATTAATACGAATACAGCGAGTAGTGTTTACTTCATCAACCCTTATCATAGGGGGTAACTACCCCCAACTAACCTAGGATGTTCCTGAGGGTGGAGTATCACCATACTCCTCTGTTTCTTTGAATTCTAGTTTTATTTCGATAAGTTCTTCTTTCATATGTTTCATGTTTATTCGTATTTGTAGTTTACATGATTCCTCCTCGTATAATTTCGTCTTTCGTATTTTTCATTTTTAACCTTGTAAGATTTCTTCTTGTTTTCGTTTGTACTAATATAGGTTTGATCCCGATACGTCCTTGTATCACGACGTCTATTTTCTTTTGTATTTTTGTACGTTTTGTCACGGTACATCTTCATGTCACGTTTTTCCTTGGCGTTAGTACTGTTGCAGATTTTGTTTCTGTATGTTTCTCTTCTTTTAGAGATATTTTTGTAATTTTGGTGTACTATATTATCACCTTCTTTCCGTCGATCGACGGTTTGTTTTGAATTGTTATGTTTTGTGTTTGTATTTATGTATTCGTGTCCGTTTGGTACACTTTTTCTTGCTCCTTTATACCTACTGTTTCTTCGGTACTTGCTGGAGTCTTTTGTTTACTGTATTATATTTGTGTCCGTTTGGTACACCTCTGCTCCTTTATACCTACTGTCATTCAGTATCTGCTGGAGTCTTTTGTTTTGTGTTTGGACAACTGCTTCGTCACTCTTTGCCCACGTAATTGCCCCTGATAAGGAGCTGAATTGTACTGTATTGTACAATAGTCATAGTATTATGATCTGTTTGTTGAGGACTGGATTCCTTTCTTTGTGTTGTTCCTGACACTATCCACCCTAGTTTTGGGTTTTGAGTGAGTAGGCCGTTACTTAATCGGTCGATACCCTCCATCAATATGTAACTGTATTCTTTGGTAGTACTAACGCCTCTGTTTCCATCTTGAAATCACTTTGGAAATGTGTTTCGATTAACAGCTTTATGCTCTAATTGACTGTCTTTTCTCTAGACAAGCCTATTCCATATATGGTTGCCTGTATTGGCTGTCTTTTTGTTCCTAGCGCCGTCGCCGCTTGTTCCGTAATAAATGAGCATTGTGACCCTTGGTCTATGAGTGCTCTCATTATGTGAGAGTCTCCTTTCGCATCTCTTATGCGTACAACCGCTGTGGCAAGTAGTGCTTCTCCTTGTTGTTTATAAAGTTGTTCCAAGTCGCACATTTCTAAATATTTTTATTATTTTCTTATTTAGTTCAACAAACTGTCGACGAAAACGAAGTTGCAATTTTTCTATTTACAACTACTGCCTATTTACACTTATGGCAATGACCCACTCGTAATATTATCTCATCATCATCATCATCACGTAGCGCTACAACCCTGGGTGGGTCCTGGCTGACTGTACAACTTTCTTCCAATTTCTTCGGTCTTCCATCAACCTAGGGTCAAATGGAATGTTCATTTTCCGGAGATCTGCTTGGATATTATCTCTCCATCGCATTCTGGGACGTCCAAGTGGTCTTTTGCCTGTAGGAATCTCCTCTCATACCAGTTTTACAAGTCTTTCATTATGAAGTCTGTGCACGTGGTCTGCCCATCTTAGTCGCTGTGATTTAATTTCTTGGACAATATCGGTGTCATTGTAAAGTGCTTTTAATTCGATTTTGGTTGTGATCCTATACTGGTTTGTGTTAATGTCGTGGTGAGGTCCAAACATTTTTGTAAGTATTTTCCGTTTATAACGTCTGAGCTTTTCTTCGTTTGATTTGGTCATGGTCCACGTTTCGCATCCATATGTTAGTACTGGTCTGACGATGGATTTATAAATTTTGATCTTGGAACTTCTTGTAAGATTTTTTGATTTTATAAGCTTATCCAGTGCGAACAGACAGCGATTTGCTGATTGGATTCTGTCTTTTATTTCTTCAGTAACATCGTTGTCACCTGTGATTACGGCCCCCAGATACTTAAAACGTTGTACTCTTTCGAAATTGAAGGTGTTGACCGTCACATTTTATCCTATCCTGTCTCCTCGTGTCGTTCTATTTATACACTTATATTTCGTCTTCTCTTCATTAATCCTCAGCCCTACTTCGCTTGTTGCTCCTTGTTGTTGAAGGAGGATGGAGTCTCCAACGAGATCAATGTCATCTGCGTAAGCTATAGTTTGTTTTTTAACCAAGAGGAGTGATTCAAATTTACCGCGCCGTAATGCTTGTTTCTAATTGGTCCAACCGCAGGCAAGTTTACTCCACTGTTATTAAATTTTGACACTAATGACATTTATGAAATTTTGGCACTTCTGTCATTTTATAGGTTAATTAAGTATATCGGCGATTTTTTGTGTTTTCTGTATTATTCCTGTAATTTTTAGATTTGTCTACTTCTATATAAAAACAGTTGTTTTTAGAACTCTTTAGCGATGTGTTAGTATAATTTAATATGTATGAATTATCATCGAAAGCTGATATGATCAACGAAAAAAGAAGATGAATTTGGTGACTTTTCTAGTAATTTCTTGGGTGTGAATCTGTCTTTTTAATTTACTCCTCTTGGTTAAAAAATCAACTATAGTTATAACTTGGGACCTTGAACCGATAGCAGTTCTGTCCTTATTTCGACCGACCTCGTGGCTTTCTCTAATACAAGGTTAAAAAGTAGTGGAGATAACGCATCACCCTGTTTGAGTCCACTGTTGATTTCAAAGCTGTCAGACAGTTTATTATTTACACGTACTTTTGATATTCCACCCTCCATACATACTTTAGTCATCCGAATGAGTTTCTTAGTGCAGCCGATATGTGAAACAATTGTGCATTTAATGATAGAAGTATATAATTTGGACCACATATACTGCACACAGAAAGGTTCAAATTTAGATACGAGGCCATCTCAGATTTTGCCTTTTACAAAAATGGCGGGGATTCAAAATGGCGACTATACATATGTGACTAATAGCACGATAACTTTTGAACGAGACTTCAGATTTCAACCAAATTTGGTATATAGGTTCTTTTTTTATGTATAAGATCAAAGTCTTGAACCGGAAGAACCGGTTTACCAGAAGTTGTGTTTTTCCTGATTTTTATGTAAAAATATGCTGTTTTTTTTTCAAGTCTTTCACCCTGTATGTATTAATTTTTCAAAAAGCTAATACAGCCATTGAAAAGAGCGTAAAAATATTTTTTAGGAAATATTTTTAACTTTTTAGTTATGTTAATTACCATTTAATAAATGCAAAACGTTTCTTCACATGTACCTATATTCGGCAGATTCGTGCAAATTTTATAAGAATTATTGTGCATTTAATGGTAGAAGCATATAATTTGGTTCACACTACACATATAAAGGTTCAAATTTAGATATGAGGCCGTCTCAGTTTTTGTTTCTTTTACAAAAATGACGGGCATTCAAAATGGCGACTATACATATGTGACTAATAGCACGATAACTTTTAACGAGACGTCAGATTTTAACCAAATTTGGTATGTAGGTTCTTTTTTTGATGAATAATATCGAGGTCTTGAACCGGAGGAACCGGTTTACCAAAATTTGTGTTTTTACTGTTTTTTTTATGTATAAATGTGTTATTTGTTTTTCAATTCTTTCACCCTGTATATATAAACTTTTCAAAAAGGTAATACCGCCATTGAAAAGAGTGTAAATATATTTTTCAGGAAATATTTTGAACTTTTCAGTTGTGTTAATTTCCATTTAATAAATGCATAACGTATGTTCACATGTACCTATTCGCGGTGTGCAAGTACTTGGAAGGGAATTGAGAAACGATCGTGCTCGAATAGTGGAGAAATATTGTAACTTTCTTAAATAATTCATATTGTCAATTGAAATTGTCAAATTGACGTACATTTCATATCTACTGTCATTGAAGAAGAAAAATTATATGTTGCTCCACATTATTGATATGATATGCAATCATTATATAAAGGTAAATTTAATTAATTGTATTTTGCTTGCAGTACTGCATTTTTAATAACTAATTTTATTTACTACATACAATTGTTACGTTTTAATAACATAACCTGAATCTTATTTCTTCTTCTTATTATTTTTTTGGACTATGGCCTTGACAATTATCCAGTAACCAGGACTAATATAATTGGCCAATATAATTAAAAGTGCGAATAAAGTTGCAGAGCGTAGAAATAGGTGTCGCTTTGCCGAACTTGCTCGGTCCCAATGGGCGGCAGATTCATTTTGAATGCCCGCCATTTTTGTAAAAGACTAAATCTGAGATGT
This sequence comes from Diabrotica virgifera virgifera, assembly GCF_917563875.1. Lineage (NCBI taxonomy): Eukaryota > Metazoa > Arthropoda > Insecta > Coleoptera > Chrysomelidae > Diabrotica > Diabrotica virgifera. Next base: position 139,125,069 of record NC_065444.1, on the reverse strand, counting down.
GTAAATATCTAAATTTGTATGTGTAGTATGTGTGGTCCAAATTATATGCTTCTACCATTAAATGCACAATTATTCTTATATTATTATTTGCACGAATCTGTCGTACATAGGTACCTACATGTGAAGATAGGTTATGGATTTATTAAATGGTAATTAATATAACTAAAGAGTTCAAAATATTTCCTAAAAAATATTTTTACGCTCTTTTCAACGCCGGTATTACCTTTTTGAAAAATTAATATATACAGGGTGAAAGAATTGAAAAAGAAACAACATATTTTTACATAAAAAACAGTAAAAATACAAATTTTGGTAAAGCGATTCTTCCGGTTCAAGACCTCGATATTATTCATCAAAAAAAGAACCTATTTACCAAATTTGGTTGAAATCTGACATCTCGTTCAAAAGTTATCGTGCAATTAGTCACATATTTGTATTCGCCATTTTGAATGCCCGCCATTTTTGTAAAAGGAACAAAAACTGAGATGGCCTCGTATCTAAATTTGAACTTCTATATGTGTAGTATATGTGGTCTAAATTATATGCTTCTAGCATTAAATGCACAATAATTCTTATATTTGCACGAATCTGCCTTATATAGTTACATGTGAAGATACGTATTGCATTTATTAAATGGTAATTAACATAACTAAAAAGTTAAAAATATTTCCTAAAAAATATTTATACGCTCTTTTTAATGGCCGTATTAACTTTTTGAAAAATTAATACATACAAAGATTTGAAAAAACAACAACATATTTTTACATAAAAACCAGGAAAAACACAACTTCTGGTAAACCTATTCTTCCTGTTCAAGACCTCGATCTTTTACATCAAAAAAAGAACCTATATACCAAATTTGGTTGAAATCTGAAGTCTCGTTCAAAAGTTATCGTTCTATTAGTCACACATGTATAGTCGCCATTTTGAATCCCCACCATTTTTGTAAAAGGCAAAATCTGAGATGGCCTCCTATCTAAATTTGAACCTTTGTATGTGTAGTATTATGTGGTCCAAATTATATGCTTCTATCATTAAATGCACAATTCTTATAATATTTGCACGAATCTGCCGCACTATCTTTGGTATTGAGAACTCCGCCATGGCATTCCATACTTGGCTTCTTTCTACGCTATCACATGCCTGTCGAAAGTTTATGAAGAGATTGTGTATGGGTCTGTTATACTCCCATCCCTTTTCTAGAAGCTGTCTCAGCGTGAATAGTTGATCTATTGTGGATCTGTTTGCCCTAAAACCGGCTTGATATTCTCCTAGGACATTTTCAGCATAGGGGGTTAGCAGAGCTGGGCAATACCCGGGTACAAGTACCCGAATTTTGTACTCTGAGTACATTTTGGGTACTCAGTACCCGGTACCCGAGTACATTTTCAATAAAGTACTCGGTACTCGTACCCGTAGCATATGGGAAAAATACCCGGTACCCGCGTTTATTATACGAGTACATCTTCCGAGTACTTTTTGAAAGTATAAACTTGTCGCTGCATGTGGGAGAGCAAATTAATAGCAAAACGCAAAAACGTCGTTTTCAGTATCAGTCCATCCGTCCAAAGTTATCCAGCTGTAACAAGATGGAACTCCTATTCCTATTATGACTCGGTTTCGCAAATTTTAAGTGAAAAAGAAAAGCTACTGTCTCTTTTTCAAAGGCTTGATATAGAAAACTTTAAAGAAACCGAGTTGCTTCACTTAGAGGAGTACTGTAAGGTTTTGAAACCTCTCGCTACAACCTTCGATGTTGTGCAAGGAGAAGATTGTGTTTATTATGGGTACTTCCAAGTCTGCTATCTTTGAAGAATAAATGGGAGAAGTATATATATATATATATATATATATATATATATATATATATATATATATATATATATATATATATATATATATATATATATAAAATGATGTTAGATAATCGAGTACAAATATAAAAATAAATAAGCAAAATTATTGGCTAATACTCATCATTCCATACATTTCTGTGCAACTATATACACCCGTGCTTCGGCCTATTTGGGCTTCATCAGTATAGTGTAGCAAGTTAAAAAAGTTGTATGTTAACTTGTAAAAGGATTACTACAGGAACAAGGTTACCATTTTTGGTCATATTGTTAGAAGACCCGCATATCGCAAGGCTACAACTAACACTGCCAAGGAGGTAAGGCTACCTGAGGAAATGAAAAGCCATAACATTATTAAATAAAATGATGTTAGATAATCGAATACAATATATAAAAATAAATAAGCAAAATTATTGGCTAATACTCGTAAAGTGAATTTAGTTGGAAATATATAAAATGATGAAGGGTCATCATTCCATACATTTCTGTGCAACTATATACATCGGTGTTTCGGCCTATTTGGGCTTCATCAGTATGGTGTAGCAAGTTAAAAAAGTTGTATGTTAACTTGTAAAAGGATTACTAGAGGAGCAAGGTTACCATTTTTGGTCATATTGTTAGAAGACCCGCATATCGCAAGGCTACAACTAACACTGCCAAGGAGGTAAGGCTACCTGAGGAAATGAAAAGCCATAACATTATTAAATAAAATGATGTTAGATAATCGAGTACAAATATAAAAATAAATAAGCAAAATTATGGGCTAATACTCGTAAAGTGAATGTGAATTTAGTTGGAAATATATAAAATGATGAAGGGTCATCATTCCATACATTTCTGTGCAACTATATACACCGGTGTTTTGGTGTATACTTGCTTCACTATACTGATGAAGCCCAAATAGGCCGAAACACCGGTGTATATAGTTGCACAGAAATGTATGGAATGATGACCCTTCATCATTTTATATATTTCCAACTAAATTCACATTCACTTTACGAGTATTAGCCAATAATTTTGCTTATTTATTTTTAATATTTGTACTCGATTATCTAACATCATTTTATTTAATAATGTTATGGCTTTTCATTTTATCAGGTAGCCTTACCTCCTTGGCAGTGTTAGTTGTAGCCTTGCGATATGCGGGTCTTCTAACAATATGACCAAAAATGGTAACCTTGCTCCTGTAGTAATCCTTTACAAGTTAACATACAACTTTTTAAACTTGCTATACTATACTGATGAAGTCCAAATAGGCCGAAACACCGGTGTATATAGTTGCACAGAAATGTATGGAATGATGACCCTTCATCATTTTATATATTTCCAACTAAATTCACATTCACTTTACGAGTATTAGCCAATAATTTTGCTTATTTATTTTTATATTTGTACTCGATTATCTAACATCATTTTATTTAATAATGTTATGGCTTTTCATTTCCTCAGGTAGCCTTACCTCTTTGGCAGTGTTAGTTGTAGCCTTGACCAAATATGACCAAAAATGGTAACCTTGCTCCTGTAGTAATCCTTTTACAAGTTAACATACAACTTTTTAACTTGCTACACTATACTGATGAAGCCCAAATAGGCCGAAACACCGGTGTATATAGTTGCACAGAAATGTATGGAATGATTGTTGGAAAAAGGAAGCAATTGTTTTTCAGGTGGGACTCAATATTTTGATACAATAGAAAAGTGTTGTTGTCGAGAGAAAATCATTTTTTTGTTGCGCTTATTAATAACGATTTTATCTCAAAATAAGGCGGGGATGTTATTGTGTTTCAATTTATCAATCAAAGATAGAATGAAAATTTAATTTTTTTAATGTAACGCTGGCACATAAATTTGATACACCCTGTATATTGATTTGTAAATATTTATTAGAAGTTAGCTTTCACGCAAGGTGGTTTCTCCTTAATGAATTTTTCCATGAAGAATTTAAAACATTTTTGTAAATAAAAAGTGAAACGAACATTTATTTAGGATTATAATTTTAAAAAGATTGTTTACGGGAAAGGTAAAACCACAGGTAGATGTAAGTTTTTAGAAAAATAGAGGTAAAGAGAATTGGAATTTTAAATGTTTGTTTAATGACAGGAATGTTTAATTTCCAAAAAGTCATAAGTTTTGAGTAGAAGTATTGTTTGAAAGAATGACTGGGTTTTTCGAATGAAACAGAGGAAGGTGGAGAGGAATGTTTCTGATTGGCTTGGAATTTGGAATGGGGAAAGTTTTGTTGGAATGTTGAGACAGTTTTGGAAAAGAAAGATCATTGTGTTACCGGCATCCGAAAAGAGCAGTCAAAAGTTTTCGTGAGTAGTTCAGAAGCAAGTACTAGTGTTTTGTTTTGATACTGAGAGTAGCTGAAAAGTGGAACGAGTGACAAATCAAATCGAGAAGAAATACCTCTTTGATTCTGTAAAGTCCAAGAGAGTAAGTTACAAGAATTATCATTATTAAAATTATTTGTGACACCAAGTAAAAAAGATACTTGGGTCTCAGGAGATTAGTAATCTGCTATTATTATTGTTGAGAGAAAGAGAGGAGAGAGTTTTGGAGTTTATTGAACGAGTACTGAAAAGAGGCCTGGCTTGTGTTTTTGGAGAAATAGTTGCTGGTATCCTGCTGGATTGTTTGCTGAGAACGGAGAGGGCTTTGATGGGTAGCCAAACATAATCAACAAGGAGGAGCTGTTTGGGTCAAGAGGAGACATCATTGTGTGTGAATCAAAAAGGTCAGTCAATAACCTATGTGATAGATTTTTTTATAATCAGAAGTTAATTTTTTTTACGTAAAAGCATATGAATTTAAGATTCCAACATTTCAAAAATTTAATAGGAAGTATAAGTAATTTTGCGAATACCAAATTTGTTTGTTTAGCTGGTTTTATTAATGGTATCAAGAACAAAGCGATAAATATTTAAAAGACTAAGTTTTCACTCTAATGGCACATAACATATCCCACCAGAATGAAAACAATGGGAACCTTCTCTGGTTACACCTCCGAGGCTTCTACAATTTGCAAGCCATACGGATGCTGAGACTAAGGAAGATGAGGGAATTCTACAATTTACAATTCACGTCACATCTGCTCAGCGCGGTAAAGTTCCAACGAGACTGGTTCCCTTCATACTCCACACAGAGTAAATGTAAATCAAAAATGAATAACCATTTTCAATTTCGTTGCAAAACGAAAATACAGCCGAACCATATTCCAGTCCAATCAGAGAGTGCTGCAAGCACCTCTACCGGTTTCGAAACTTATTAGTCTCTCATCAGGAGGCACATATGCTGCTCTCCCTGATCCAACCAAAACAAACCCCAGCGTGCAGTCCCGAATCGCAACGAACGAAATGGCATAGATGCCCTAGCGGCAACTGCTAGCAAAAGACTAAGTTTTCACTCTAATGGCACATAACATATCCCACCAGAATGAAAACAATGGGAACCTTCTCTGGTTACACCTCCGAGGCTTCTACAATTTGCAAGCCATACGGATGCTGAGACTAAGGAAGATGAGGGAATTCTACAATTTACAATTCACGTCACATCTGCTCAGCGCGGTAAAGTTCCAACGAGACTGGTTCCCTTCATACTCCACACAGAGTAAATGTAAATCAAAAATGAATAACCATTTTCAATTTCGTTGCAAAACGAAAATACAGCCGAACCATATTCCAGTCCAATCAGAGAGTGCTGCAAGCACCTCTACCGGTTTCGAAACTTATTAGTCTCTCATCAGGAGGCACATATGCTGCTCTCCCTGATCCAACCAAAACAAACCCCAGCGTGCAGTCCCGAATCGCAACGAACGAAATGGCATAGATGCCCTAGCGGCAACTGCTAGCAAAAGACTAAGTTTTCACTCTAATGGCACATAACATATCCCACCAGAATGAAAACAATGGGAACCTTCTCTGGTTACACCTCCGAGGCTTCTACAATTTGCAAGCCATACGGATGCTGAGACTAAGGAAGATGAGGGAATTCTACAATTTACAATTCACGTCACATCTGCTCAGCGCGGTAAAGTTCCAACGAGACTGGTTCCCTTCATACTCCACACAGAGTAAATGTAAATCAAAAATGAATAACCATTTTCAATTTCGTTGCAAAACGAAAATACAGCCGAACCATATTCCAGTCCAATCAGAGAGTGCTGCAAGCACCTCTACCGGTTTCGAAACTTATTAGTCTCTCATCAGGAGGCACATATGCTGCTCTCCCTGATCCAACCAAAACAAACCCCAGCGTGCAGTCCCGAATCGCAACGAACGAAATGGCATAGATGCCCTAGCGGCAACTGCTAGCAAAAGACTAAGTTTTCACTCTAATGGCACATAACATATCCCACCAGAATGAAAACAATGGGAACCTTCTCTGGTTACACCTCCGAGGCTTCTACAATTTGCAAGCCATACGGATGCTGAGACTAAGGAAGATGAGGGAATTCTACAATTTACAATTCACGTCACATCTGCTCAGCGCGGTAAAGTTCCAACGAGACTGGTTCCCTTCATACTCCACACAGAGTAAATGTAAATCAAAAATGAATAACCATTTTCAATTTCGTTGCAAAACGAAAATACAGCCGAACCATATTCCAGTCCAATCAGAGAGTGCTGCAAGCACCTCTACCGGTTTCGAAACTTATTAGTCTCTCATCAGGAGGCACATATGCTGCTCTCCCTGATCCAACCAAAACAAACCCCAGCGTGCAGTCCCGAATCGCAACGAACGAAATGGCATAGATGCCCTAGCGGCAACTGCTAGCAAAAGACTAAGTTTTCACTCTAATGGCACATAACATATCCCACCAGAATGAAAACAATGGGAACCTTCTCTGGTTACACCTCCGAGGCTTCTACAATTTGCAAGCCATACGGATGCTGAGACTAAGGAAGATGAGGGAATTCTACAATTTACAATTCACGTCACATCTGCTCAGCGCGGTAAAGTTCCAACGAGACTGGTTCCCTTCATACTCCACACAGAGTAAATGTAAATCAAAAATGAATAACCATTTTCAATTTCGTTGCAAAACGAAAATACAGCCGAACCATATTCCAGTCCAATCAGAGAGTGCTGCAAGCACCTCTACCGGTTTCGAAACTTATTAGTCTCTCATCAGGAGGCACATATGCTGCTCTCCCTGATCCAACCAAAACAAACCCCAGCGTGCAGTCCCGAATCGCAACGAACGAAATGGCATAGATGCCCTAGCGGCAACTGCTAGCAAAAGACTAAGTTTTCACTCTAATGGCACATAACATATCCCACCAGAATGAAAACAATGGGAACCTTCTCTGGTTACACCTCCGAGGCTTCTACAATTTGCAAGCCATACGGATGCTGAGACTAAGGAAGATGAGGGAATTCTACAATTTACAATTCACGTCACATCTGCTCAGCGCGGTAAAGTTCCAACGAGACTGGTTCCCTTCATACTCCACACAGAGTAAATGTAAATCAAAAATGAATAACCATTTTCAATTTCGTTGCAAAACGAAAATACAGCCGAACCATATTCCAGTCCAATCAGAGAGTGCTGCAAGCACCTCTACCGGTTTCGAAACTTATTAGTCTCTCATCAGGAGGCACATATGCTGCTCTCCCTGATCCAACCAAAACAAACCCCAGCGTGCAGTCCCGAATCGCAACGAACGAAATGGCATAGATGCCCTAGCGGCAACTGCTAGCAAAAGACTAAGTTTTCACTCTAATGGCACATAACATATCCCACCAGAATGAAAACAATGGGAACCTTCTCTGGTTACACCTCCGAGGCTTCTACAATTTGCAAGCCATACGGATGCTGAGACTAAGGAAGATGAGGGAATTCTACAATTTACAATTCACGTCACATCTGCTCAGCGCGGTAAAGTTCCAACGAGACTGGTTCCCTTCATACTCCACACAGAGTAAATGTAAATCAAAAATGAATAACCATTTTCAATTTCGTTGCAAAACGAAAATACAGCCGAACCATATTCCAGTCCAATCAGAGAGTGCTGCAAGCACCTCTACCGGTTTCGAAACTTATTAGTCTCTCATCAGGAGGCACATATGCTGCTCTCCCTGATCCAACCAAAACAAACCCCAGCGTGCAGTCCCGAATCGCAACGAACGAAATGGCATAGATGCCCTAGCGGCAACTGCTAGCAAAAGACTAAGTTTTCACTCTAATGGCACATAACATATCCCACCAGAATGAAAACAATGGGAACCTTCTCTGGTTACACCTCCGAGGCTTCTACAATTTGCAAGCCATACGGATGCTGAGACTAAGGAAGATGAGGGAATTCTACAATTTACAATTCACGTCACATCTGCTCAGCGCGGTAAAGTTCCAACGAGACTGGTTCCCTTCATACTCCACACAGAGTAAATGTAAATCAAAAATGAATAACCATTTTCAATTTCGTTGCAAAACGAAAATACAGCCGAACCATATTCCAGTCCAATCAGAGAGTGCTGCAAGCACCTCTACCGGTTTCGAAACTTATTAGTCTCTCATCAGGAGGCACATATGCTGCTCTCCCTGATCCAACCAAAACAAACCCCAGCGTGCAGTCCCGAATCGCAACGAACGAAATGGCATAGATGCCCTAGCGGCAACTGCTAGCAAAAGACTAAGTTTTCACTCTAATGGCACATAACATATCCCACCAGAATGAAAACAATGGGAACCTTCTCTGGTTACACCTCCGAGGCTTCTACAATTTGCAAGCCATACGGATGCTGAGACTAAGGAAGATGAGGGAATTCTACAATTTACAATTCACGTCACATCTGCTCAGCGCGGTAAAGTTCCAACGAGACTGGTTCCCTTCATACTCCACACAGAGTAAATGTAAATCAAAAATGAATAACCATTTTCAATTTCGTTGCAAAACGAAAATACAGCCGAACCATATTCCAGTCCAATCAGAGAGTGCTGCAAGCACCTCTACCGGTTTCGAAACTTATTAGTCTCTCATCAGGAGGCACATATGCTGCTCTCCCTGATCCAACCAAAACAAACCCCAGCGTGCAAACCCCATTGTTTTCATTCTGGTGGGATATGTTATGTGCCATTAGAGTGAAAACTTAGTCTTTTGCTAGCAGTTGCCGCTAGGGCATCTATGCCATTTCGTTCGTTGCGATTCGGGACTGCACGCTGGGGTTTGTTTTGGTTGGATCAGGGAGAGCAGCATATGTGCCTCCTGATGAGAGACTAATAAGTTTCGAAACCGGTAGAGGTGCTTGCAGCACTCTCTGATTGGACTGGAATATGGTTCGGCTGTATTTTCGTTTTGCAACGAAATTGAAAATGGTTATTCATTTTTGATTTACATTTACTCTGTGTGGAGTATGAAGGGAACCAGTCTCGTTGGAACTTTACCGCGCTGAGCAGATGTGACGTGAATTGTAAATTGTAGAATTCCCTCATCTTCCTTAGTCTCAGCATCCGTATGGCTTGCAAATTGTAGAAGCCTCGGAGGTGTAACCAGAGAAGGTTCCCATTGTTTTCATTCTGGTGGGATATGTTATGTGCCATTAGAGTGAAAACTTAGTCTTTTGCTAGCAGTTGCCGCTAGGGCATCTATGCCATTTCGTTCGTTGCGATTCGGGACTGCACGCTGGGGTTTGTTTTGGTTGGATCAGGGAGAGCAGCATATGTGCCTCCTGATGAGAGACTAATAAGTTTCGAAACCGGTAGAGGTGCTTGCAGCACTCTCTGATTGGACTGGAATATGGTTCGGCTGTATTTTCGTTTTGCAACGAAATTGAAAATGGTTATTCATTTTTGATTTACATTTACTCTGTGTGGAGTATGAAGGGAACCAGTCTCGTTGGAACTTTACCGCGCTGAGCAGATGTGACGTGAATTGTAAATTGTAGAATTCCCTCATCTTCCTTAGTCTCAGCATCCGTATGGCTTGCAAATTGTAGAAGCCTCGGAGGTGTAACCAGAGAAGGTTCCCATTGTTTTCATTCTGGTGGGATATGTTATGTGCCATTAGAGTGAAAACTTAGTCTTTTGCTAGCAGTTGCCGCTAGGGCATCTATGCCATTTCGTTCGTTGCGATTCGGGACTGCACGCTGGGGTTTGTTTTGGTTGGATCAGGGAGAGCAGCATATGTGCCTCCTGATGAGAGACTAATAAGTTTCGAAACCGGTAGAGGTGCTTGCAGCACTCTCTGATTGGACTGGAATATGGTTCGGCTGTATTTTCGTTTTGCAACGAAATTGAAAATGGTTATTCATTTTTGATTTACATTTACTCTGTGTGGAGTATGAAGGGAACCAGTCTCGTTGGAACTTTACCGCGCTGAGCAGATGTGACGTGAATTGTAAATTGTAGAATTCCCTCATCTTCCTTAGTCTCAGCATCCGTATGGCTTGCAAATTGTAGAAGCCTCGGAGGTGTAACCAGAGAAGGTTCCCATTGTTTTCATTCTGGTGGGATATGTTATGTGCCATTAGAGTGAAAACTTAGTCTTTTGCTAGCAGTTGCCGCTAGGGCATCTATGCCATTTCGTTCGTTGCGATTCGGGACTGCACGCTGGGGTTTGTTTTGGTTGGATCAGGGAGAGCAGCATATGTGCCTCCTGATGAGAGACTAATAAGTTTCGAAACCGGTAGAGGTGCTTGCAGCACTCTCTGATTGGACTGGAATATGGTTCGGCTGTATTTTCGTTTTGCAACGAAATTGAAAATGGTTATTCATTTTTGATTTACATTTACTCTGTGTGGAGTATGAAGGGAACCAGTCTCGTTGGAACTTTACCGCGCTGAGCAGATGTGACGTGAATTGTAAATTGTAGAATTCCCTCATCTTCCTTAGTCTCAGCATCCGTATGGCTTGCAAATTGTAGAAGCCTCGGAGGTGTAACCAGAGAAGGTTCCCATTGTTTTCATTCTGGTGGGATATGTTATGTGCCATTAGAGTGAAAACTTAGTCTTTTGCTAGCAGTTGCCGCTAGGGCATCTATGCCATTTCGTTCGTTGCGATTCGGGACTGCACGCTGGGGTTTGTTTTGGTTGGATCAGGGAGAGCAGCATATGTGCCTCCTGATGAGAGACTAATAAGTTTCGAAACCGGTAGAGGTGCTTGCAGCACTCTCTGATTGGACTGGAATATGGTTCGGCTGTATTTTCGTTTTGCAACGAAATTGAAAATGGTTATTCATTTTTGATTTACATTTACTCTGTGTGGAGTATGAAGGGAACCAGTCTCGTTGGAACTTTACCGCGCTGAGCAGATGTGACGTGAATTGTAAATTGTAGAATTCCCTCATCTTCCTTAGTCTCAGCATCCGTATGGCTTGCAAATTGTAGAAGCCTCGGAGGTGTAACCAGAGAAGGTTCCCATTGTTTTCATTCTGGTGGGATATGTTATGTGCCATTAGAGTGAAAACTTAGTCTTTTGCTAGCAGTTGCCGCTAGGGCATCTATGCCATTTCGTTCGTTGCGATTCGGGACTGCACGCTGGGGTTTGTTTTGGTTGGATCAGGGAGAGCAGCATATGTGCCTCCTGATGAGAGACTAATAAGTTTCGAAACCGGTAGAGGTGCTTGCAGCACTCTCTGATTGGACTGGAATATGGTTCGGCTGTATTTTCGTTTTGCAACGAAATTGAAAATGGTTATTCATTTTTGATTTACATTTACTCTGTGTGGAGTATGAAGGGAACCAGTCTCGTTGGAACTTTACCGCGCTGAGCAGATGTGACGTGAATTGTAAATTGTAGAATTCCCTCATCTTCCTTAGTCTCAGCATCCGTATGGCTTGCAAATTGTAGAAGCCTCGGAGGTGTAACCAGAGAAGGTTCCCATTGTTTTCATTCTGGTGGGATATGTTATGTGCCATTAGAGTGAAAACTTAGTCTTTTGCTAGCAGTTGCCGCTAGGGCATCTATGCCATTTCGTTCGTTGCGATTCGGGACTGCACGCTGGGGTTTGTTTTGGTTGGATCAGGGAGAGCAGCATATGTGCCTCCTGATGAGAGACTAATAAGTTTCGAAACCGGTAGAGGTGCTTGCAGCACTCTCTGATTGGACTGGAATATGGTTCGGCTGTATTTTCGTTTTGCAACGAAATTGAAAATGGTTATTCATTTTTGATTTACATTTACTCTGTGTGGAGTATGAAGGGAACCAGTCTCGTTGGAACTTTACCGCGCTGAGCAGATGTGACGTGAATTGTAAATTGTAGAATTCCCTCATCTTCCTTAGTCTCAGCATCCGTATGGCTTGCAAATTGTAGAAGCCTCGGAGGTGTAACCAGAGAAGGTTCCCATTGTTTTCATTCTGGTGGGATATGTTATGTGCCATTAGAGTGAAAACTTAGTCTTTTGCTAGCAGTTGCCGCTAGGGCATCTATGCCATTTCGTTCGTTGCGATTCGGGACTGCACGCTGGGGTTTGTTTTGGTTGGATCAGGGAGAGCAGCATATGTGCCTCCTGATGAGAGACTAATAAGTTTCGAAACCGGTAGAGGTGCTTGCAGCACTCTCTGATTGGACTGGAATATGGTTCGGCTGTATTTTCGTTTTGCAACGAAATTGAAAATGGTTATTCATTTTCGATAAATATTTGTTTGAAATAGATTAATTTATATGGTAAAAGTTTCTTTTGGACAGTTATGCCCACAGAATTTAATTGATAAATTTACAGAACATTGCTTTTGATAATAAAGGTAATTGTATATGCTTATTTATGATTTTTCTATTTATTTCCTTTTCGTATTTTATCCCGATAAGGATCAACTAAGAGATACTGAAGCCACGAGGAAAGATAAGTATAACCTAAGAGAATTTAATTAAATTCTTTATGACAAAAGGCACCCTGAGGGCCGGTTGTTCGAACGCTAATCAACAATGATCATTATCAATATTTAATTACTGTCACCAACTGTCAATGTCAACTTGGGTTGCTGAAAACATAATTGATTACAATTATGAAATTACTTAATCAATTATGTTAATAATTGCTATGTTAATTGATTAACTAATCTCATAATTTTAATCAGTTGTTTTCAGCAACCCAATAAAAGTTGACATTGACAGTTTTGGTGACAGTAATTAAATATTTGATAGTGATCATTGTTGATTAGCGTTCGAACAACCGGCCCTGAGATTTTCTCTTAATTTTTTATGTATGATTTGCGTTAATTAAATAATTAATCAAATAAATACTAATTAATATAAAAGTAATAGAAAGCAGATCATAACAACATGGCGAGCCAACGTGTGGCATAAAAGTATCTCTGGTTGTGAATTTGAAGGGATAGGAAACGGAAAAGCAGGTGAAGGAAAATTTATTTGCCCGTCGGAAAAGGTGGATTTGTTTAAAATTTATGAAATATTTTGTTTGAGTTATTTTATCTAGGTACAATTTTTACATATTTATTTTATTTTTGATTGATTTGAATTTTGATAAATTTAAAAATTTGTGTGATAAAATTGATTACATTTGGGGAGAGAAAAATTTTCGTCTCTACAGCATACAAGGTATTTTCGAATTTCGTATCAGGCGGGGATAAAATTTTAACTACATGTCGATAACCAGAAGCAAAAGCAAAGAAAACAAAAAACAAGAAGAACATTTGGAACAAGAAGAACATATAGAACAAGAAGACATTTTCGAAACAACAATCATGGCATCAGAAAAACAGGAATTATCAGGAATAGATAAATTATTACAACTGATGCAACTCCAGTCACAAAAAATGGAAGAAAATCAAAGGGAAACAAAACAAGCAATGGATGAAGCAAAACGAGCTATGGATAAAAATCAGGAAGAAACATCAAAGAAAATGGATGAAACACAACAAAAAATGGATGAAACACAACAAAAATTGGATCAGAAAATGGATGAAACAAAAAGAATAATGCAAGAAAATCAGAAGGAAACAAAACAAGCAATAGAAGAGAACAACAAGAAAATGGAGGAACGCATAGAAAAGTATGAAAAGGAAGTAAAAGGATGTTTGACAATGATTAAGAACGAGATGGGACAACAAGAGACAGAGATCAAAGATATCAAAAATCAAATGAAGGATATACGAAATTGCCAAAAAAATTACATAGAGAACTTAGAAGCAAAATTTGAAAATGCTTTGCAAGAAGACAAGAAAGAATTAGAAGAAAGATGCCGAAATAATGAAAAACTAATTGATGATATCAGAAAACAACGAGAGACGGGAGACAGGAGAGAAATACTCATCCAAAGTCCGGGTGATATAAAAATACAGTTTAAAAAAGAAAGTACAATACATCGGTAATTTCGAAACAGCCAAAGAAACGATAATTATCATAATTTTTTTTTCTAATCTACACTTTATAATTTGGCATTAAATGTTAACAAAATTAATTAATATCACCAATATTTAAAATTAATTTTTTTTTTGCTTTTAAACATTTCCTTATTTTTATTATCAAAAAATGTTTTCAATTCCTTGTAGATATAGACAACGATATGCTATGACCACAGTTACATTTAGTCTTTGTCAGCCATGTATTTAGAATTTATAAATAAATTTTAACTGGGCGAATTATCCCGAGGGATATAACCCAATAAAGGAAGAAGAAGAAGAAGAAATAAATTTTAAAAAGTCAATCAAAATTAGAACAAAACTTCAAAATTAATCAATTTTTTAATCTTTTCTAAAATGTTTTCTGAAGAATTTTTATTGTTTCTATGTTTTTTGAAATGTTAAACAGCCGTTTTAGTAATAGTATTTTTAATTATGTATTGTAATCAAGATTCTTTTATAATCTAAATTCTGGTAAGTTACTCATTAATATTTTTTATTCTTTCATACATATGTTCTAAATTTTATCTTATTGCATTGTAGAAATTCTTGAGAAAGGAAATAAACATTTCCGAAAGCTTGAATATTGGATAATAGTGTACTTTAAGGCCCCAGTTTGACACTTCTATACCCAAAAATAGAGAAATTCGTATTTCCTAATAAGTCAATTAAGATACTATTTGTATATATATATATATATATATATATATATATATATATATATATATATATATATAAATAGTTGGTTTTTAATTCCTGGGTTTGCGGTCTGTTATAAATAAAACACTTGATTTTGCTTGGACGTTTCGGCTGTTTGCCATTTTCAATAAGCACTTTTAATTATTAAACATTACACTGTTAACAAACATATTTTATATACAATACACGTAATATTTTGAAAATTTAAAAAAATATTACGTGTATTGTATATAAAATATGTTTGTTAACAGTGTAATATATATATATATATATATATATATATATATATATATATATATATATATATATAAAACAAACAGATGAAATAGAGAATGTGGAAAAATCCCCTTACGAACAATTTACACATCCACCATTTCGGGCTAGGAAAATTTTTTTTGAATAGAATCAAAGATCCAAATACCAGCTCTTAGAAATGTGTTTCGCCCTCTTCAACCTCTCTGGGCTCATCAGTAAAGATGAGAGGTTGAATATCTTTAGACACATTCCAATCAAAAAACAACATTCGAGACCTAGACATAGAAGGAGCGTAAATCTACGGCAAATCTGACAATGACAGTCTCAAGTTTTAATTCCCTAATTACTTAAAGTAAGTAAAATATATGTTTAAAAACAAAAGATGTAGATCTTTGAAACACACTCAGTGATCAAAAGATCCAAGGTTAATGGTTTAACGACCACTCGTACGAAATCAAACAGATGAAATAGAGAATGTGGAAAAATCCCCTTACGAACAATTTACACATCCACCATTTCGGGCTGGAAAAAATTTTTTTCGAATAGAATCAAAGATCCAAACACCAGTTCTTAGAAATGTGTTTCGCCCTCTTCAACCTCTCTGGGTGTTATATATATATATATATATATATATATATATATATATATATATATTGATGTGATCTTGATTATTGATATGAGATAATATTCTTATATGTCATTTAATTTAATCAATGCATTAATAATAATCTAATTAATTTACCAGATCACATATCAATATGTTTTCAATCTCAGGGCGAATTATAAAATTAATTACTTACTTACGTGGCTTCTAAGTATTTCTCAATGGTTCCTAATCGGGATAGGAAAGAAAAGAGTAAAATAATACACACATATGGGTTACAATTATAATCAAAATATTGTTTATTTTATTTAAATGGCAATGACTGCTTAATATTTGCTATATCTTATTATTCTTAAACATAACATTTACACATGGGAATCTTATTTCCTTTTGGTTTCCAATTGCAAGTTTTTATTAACATTTAACTATTAGGATTTATTAGCAACAATTCTATTTAAGTTTGATGAAGCTTTTCTGATATTATTGATTATGTTCTTCAATTTTAAATGTGGTATTTAATACGAAAAACCCATACATTCATGTCCAAACAAATGAGACTGACCTTTTTCTGGTGAACTGAGAATGTCTTCACACACAAGACCCGTTTCCTGCTATCCTTGGCTGCGATCAAAACCTCGTCCTGGCTTTCAGTAATGTTCTCCTTTGAAGATTAGCTCGTATAGCTCTCGTTCCTGCTTCTGTCGTGATGCTGTGTTCTACCTTTTTCGAAAGTGCAATCAGCTACCGGGACACTCTTGGCTCAAGGAGGTTCTTTACTCTCAACCTGGCCTACCTCTCGTTCCACGATAGATCTCCACACTCACGGAACTACACCGGCTTTCTCACTCTCCGTACACTACCGTCTACTACTGGACTTCACTTCTCGACAGCTCAAAACATTCTGATCTCTACTTTTCATTCATTCCCCTACTTTCTAAATATCCCTTCCAGATTCACAAATCAACCTTCCACCACCAACTCTCATTCGCAGTATTCCTCAAAACCAATTTTTAATCTTTCTAAATATGCTTAATGGATTTAAAAAAAAATAGTTAATTCCCATTCTAAAATTACTTTCTACTATTTACAAAATTTAATGACCTATTATCTACTGCAACTGAGTCTTATTTAGCATAGGCTAATGATCGAACCTTCCGCGAAAAACGATAATGAACTATTATCTATTTCAACTGAGTTTTATTTAGCATAGGCTAATGATCGAACCTTCCGCGAACAACGATAATGGTACGCGCCATTCACTTTGTTTATTCTAAGCGCATTGTCCCGAGTTTCGTATGCTTCTTCTAATCACTTCTTAAAATTAAATGTAACAATTTGTTGTATACAGGTTGTTCTAAATTTATATGCCCGTGGTTGAGAAAATTGAAAATATTTTATATTAAATTGAATTCTGTTTATAATTATCAAAATTTAATTTTCATATCAAATAGAAATATAACAATATATATATATATATATATATATATATATATATATATATATATATATATATCTATCCAAGTTTTGATCACAGCTGAACAATTGAATACACAAAGGAAAGGATCAATGGGAAAGCAGCTGAATAATGGAGCCAAGAGTACTCTTTTTTCAAACATCAAATATTTCGGTATTTATTTGATACCATCATCAGTGATAGCTAAAAGATTGTTTTGGTGAGCTACATTACAAAATATAAATTGAAAATTTCGACTTACAAAATTGAGAATGTGGCTATGTTGTTAAAAAATATGTAGAAAAGCCTCCAGAGGGGAAACATGTTGTGATTTAAAAATTATTGTCAATAAAACACAAAAAACATCTGAACAACAAAAAACTGTAACAATACACATTTGAATAAATTAATTAAAACCAATAAAAATTTTTTGAATATTAAAATCTAAACATTGGAAAACAGACATTAAGTAGGTACAACTTGTACTTTTTTTGTACATGAAAAAATTTTTAAATTCAACTAATCTGGCGGTAATATATTTCATGTTCCATGGTATAAAACAAGTGATAGCCGACAACGACAAACTTCAAGTCAAGTAAATATGACATTCCAAGTTTTGTATTTTATTTACCCTAACCTAACCCTACTTCTCACTGTAAATATAGATAAATTTCACATGTGGATATTTGAAAATATGAAATATAACATGAAATGGAACAAAACAACAAAACCAATAGCTTTCAGCAGTTTATTAATCAGAAACTGCAGTGTTATAATGTAGGTTTTTTGCATAGAACTCTTTATCTAAGTAAAGCAAATGTGAGTAAATTTCACTTAAGTGGCTGATGTCTGATTTTTTGTTGATAGTCTCCTCAGTCTCAGAAATAAAAGCCATCTCAAGAAACAACCTTTTAAAATAATTGTTTTCCACTGCTAGGACTTTGGATTCTGTGTAGTTCATTATATGATTGTTTTGATGGACATGCATGGACAAACTGCATCTGTCTGGGTATCTTTTAGAATCACTTATATGTGATGTGATCTGATCCCTCAATCGTCTCGAAGAATGGCCTATATATTGCAAATTGCAATTTTTGCAAGGGATGCTGTACACTATATTTGACATATTTTCTTAAGGTTTTATCCTTGAGTTTGGAGAAAACTGAATTTATTGTTAAGGCTGTTTTGGAAGCAAACTTAAAATCACCAACAGAATTAAAAATTCTTGTCAATTTAGGTGTGACATTGTGTATGTATGGTAGCGTATAATATTTAGTTGACATAGTTGTGACCGATGCAGTATCCCCTTCCTGTTCAACAGGAGCAGTGTCCACCGAAGAGATGTCTTGTGCAGTGTTTTTTTTTTTTTGTTATGGACGGTGTGCTAAACAGGATTTTCTTTAGAAGAGTTGGTGGATAGCCATTGTCTAGGAATAATTGGTATAGAAGTTTGAGGTTTTTTTGTTGTAGAGATATATCTGAAATTTGTATGACCCTACATTTCATTTGTTGTACTAGATTTAATTTAATAGAATGTTTGTGGTAGGACATATAGTTTAAGAACCTTCCTGAGGCCATAGATTTTCTGTACCAATCTACCAAGATTTTGTTGTCATTTGATCGTATCAACTTGGTATCCAAAAATGGGACAGAATTAGATTGATCTTCTACTTCAATAGTAAACTGAATGTGTGGGTCATAGCTGTTAAAAACAAAAAGTAGTTCTTCTGTAGAATCCTTAGGGATAGCTAATATTAGGTCATCCACATATTTTTTTAAAAAACTTAGTTTGAAAGATAAGACAGGGATAAATGTAGGGTCATACAAATTTCAGATATATCTCTACAACAAAAAAACCTCAAACTTCTATACCAATTATTCCTAGACAATGGCTATCCACCAACTCTTCTAAAGAAAATCCTGTTTAGCACACCGTCCATAACAAAAAAAAAAAAACACTGCACAAGACATCTCTTCGGTGGACACTGCTCCTGTTGAACAGGAAGGGGATACTGCATCGGTCACAACTATGTCAACTAAATATTATACGCTACCATACATACACAATGTCACACCTAAATTGACAAGAATTTTTAATTCTGTTGGTGATTTTAAGTTTGCTTCCAAAACAGCTTTAACAATAAATTCAGTTTTCTCCAAACTCAAGGATAAAACCTTAAAAGAAAATATGTCAAATATAGTGTACAGCATCCCTTGCAAAAATTGCAATTTGCAATATATAGGCCATTCTTCGAGACGATTGAGGGATCGGATCACATCACATATAAGTGATTCTAAAAGATACCCAGACAGATGCAGTTTGTCCATGCATGTCCATCAAAACAATCATATAATGAACTACACAGAATCCAAAGTTCTAGCAGTGGAAAACAATTATTTTAAAAGGTTGTTTCTTGAGATGGCTTTTATTTCTGAGACTGAGGAGACTATCAACAAAAAATCAGACATCAGCCACTTAAGTGAAATTTACTCACATTTGCTTCACTTAGATAAAGAGTTCTATGCAAAAAAACTACATTATAACACTGCAGTTTCTGATTAATAAACTGCTGAAAGCTATTGGTTTTGTTGTTTTGTTCCATTTCATGTTATATTTCATATTTTCAAATATCCACATGTGAAATTTATCTATATTTACAGTGAGAAGTAGGGTTAGGTTAGGGTAAATAAAATACAAAACTTGGAATGTCATATTTACTTGACTTGAAGTTTGTCGTTGTCGGCTATCACTTGTTTTATACCATGGAACATGAAATATATTACCGCCAGATTAGTTGAATTTAAAAATTTTTTCATGTACAAAAAAAGTACAAGTTGTACCTACTTAATGTCTGTTTTCCAATGTTTAGATTTTAATATTTAAAAAATTTTTTATTGGTTTTAATTAATTTATTCAAATGTGTATTGTTACAGTTTTTTGTTGTTCAGATGTTTTTTGTGTTTTATTGACAATAATTTTTAAATCACAACATGTTTCCCCTCTGGAGGCTTTTCTACATATTTTTTAACAACATAGCCACATTCTCAATTTTGTAAGTCGAAATTTTCAATTTATATTTTGTAATGTAGCTCACCAAAACAATCTTTTAGCTATCACTGATGATGGTATCAAATAAATACCGAAATATTTGATATTTGAAAAAAAGAGTACTCTTGGCTCCATTATTCAGCTGCTTTCCCATTGATCCTTTCCTTTGTGTGTATATATATATATATATATATATATATATATATATATATATATATATATATATATACTCCCAGCGTATGAAGTGAGCCACATATCAAAAGAAACTGCGATTGAAGTGAGGTCCTATACAAAGTGAGCTCCAGTATACGGACCTCACTTTGTCAATCAATGTAAGACTTTTTCGTAGACATGTACTGATAGCAAACACTGTTTTTTTACAAAAAAAAGTGGGACCTCATTTTGTATGGTCCACATCAATTTTTAGTTCAAACATTTTCCGCATAGAGGCGCTGACTTTGGCGTATATTTTCTAACCATGTATATTCTACGCCCTGTTGAATAACTTACGATACACATAGTGAGGACCATACAACTGGCAACGTTCAACCAATCTTTAAAACAGTGGATCGTCGCGTAATAAATTCAAACAGTACAAAAATGTATAATACTTTAATCCTTTTTGAGAGCGTAGGCCCAAAATTTCGGTCGAATTCTTTTGAAACGCATTTATTTTTTTTGGATCCTGAGAAAACTAATAGGTATTTTTAAAAAATTTAAGCGCAGAATAAAAGTATACATTATTGCCGAGGGCAGAAAGTCCCTTACAATAAACAAAAAGTTTCTTTGAATGATATATTTAAAATTAAATATCAGACTAATTTTTTTCACCCCTGTGACTTATTAAGGTACTAGTACACTTTAGGGCCGGTATTTCAATAGCTACTTAAGCTTTTGCTTAGCTAAGCCTGTGTCAAAAGTTAAGGAGAAGCTTAAGCCGGGTGCCGTATTTCCATCATTTCCTTAACTAAACTGATGCTTAACTGTAAAGTTAATTGATTTGGTACCTCTGAATACGTCAAAATGCCAAAACTAACTGTTCTGAGGTAAAAACTGTAGAATTATTGAGACAATCTTTATTTAGCACTTTATTACAATTATATTTCAAAGCGACAATCCGTATCATTAACCTAACTTCTACCCCCATCTTGACATCCTGTCATTCTCCCCAAAGAGGTTCTGTCTCAAGTACCGATTACGTTTCTGAAGGAAACGTATAAGTGGTTACATACTGAGCTGACTCTACATTCTCCTCTTTTTAAATGAGGTAAGCCACAGAGCTCTCTATGAGAATTCCAGGACCCCAGCAAATAAAGAATGAATACATAACATAACATAATATACATAACTTAACAACTATAGTCGGACAAGTAAATTGGCTTTTTAATGTTCCTTTTAGGCCTCAATAACAGATCAGGTTCCTGTACAGGTAAGTGTTCACTTTGGACATCACTTTTATTTGGTGAAGCATCGACTCCACAACTCTGACTCCCATGTATAGTCTCTAAAGTATCAGAGGAATTATTTATATTCTCATTCTCCTTTTCTTTGTGGGAGAAGCCTGGAGTTGCTAAGTCGCTGCCGTCAACAAATTTCTTAGGAACTAACTGGTTACTGGTATCAGGAGTATAGTAAGGTGCCTGGACCAAATGCCATCTGTTACGTCTGAATTGACCACTATTAGTTTGAACAACATAAGAGCGTGGTTCTTCACAAATTTCAATTACCTTTCCATATTGCCTAATATTAATAATCCAGACAGAATCGCCCACATATAAAGGTTGCATATCCTTGGCTCGGTGTCTACTATTATAATTATCTGCTTGTTTTTCCTTATTTTCCCTTTCTCTTAATGACACTCCCCCCTTAACAACCGATTGTTCCAAATTTAATGACAACTGTGGTAGATTAGTTCTTAATTTTCTAGAGAAAAACAGTTCTGCTGGTGAAAGTCCACACCTTAAAGGTGTAGCCCTATAGGCTAAGAGCGCTAAAAATATATCTTCACTATTCTTTTTGATTAGTTCTTTAGCAGTCTTAACTGCCCGTTCAACTTATCCATTGCTCTGTGCAAAGTATGGGCTACTAGTTACATGAATAAAATTATAATTTGAAGCAAAT
The DNA here is from genome assembly GCF_917563875.1 of Diabrotica virgifera virgifera. Lineage (NCBI taxonomy): Eukaryota > Metazoa > Arthropoda > Insecta > Coleoptera > Chrysomelidae > Diabrotica > Diabrotica virgifera. The sequence goes on along the minus strand of NC_065444.1, from coordinate 139,102,734 downwards.
TTCTTAAATAATGTTGAAAATTGTGGTCCATTGTCACTACGCACAATATTGGGAATACCATATGTAGAGAATAAACCTTTCAAGTGATTTATAATAACAATTTCAGTTATGGAACTGAGCTCAAATATTTCAAAATATCTGGAGTAGTAGTCCACGACAATCAAGAACCATTTATCCAGTTTAAAAAGATCTAGCGCTATCTTTTCCCAAGGTCGTGTACATGATTCTTCTTTGTAAAAAGTTTCTTTTATATTTTCACGATTTTCCACACAATTGGGACAATTTCTAATCATTTTTTCTATTTGAGAAGACAGCCCGATCCACCACACTGTAGATTTAGCCCTGTCCCTGCACTTGACTACCCCCAGATGACCTGTGTGAATATATTCTAGACATTTAAGTTGTAAAGCTGCTGGTATAATAATTCGAGAACTTTTTAATAACAAATTTTCACAAAATGATATATCATATCTGAATTGAAAATATGGCAAAACATGCACGGGAATTTTAGACTTTTCTGGCCATGAAGTCAACGTATATTGTTTTATTATTTGTAAAACAGGGTCATTGCTTTGTTCCTCGATTATTTGCTTTATAAACCGATCTTTTATGGGTAAATTACGGATTACAGATTTAACATATCCCTCGACTTCCATACCTGTCAACTCATCATTACTAGGTACAGAATTTTTTATGGGACTTCGACTTAGTGCGTCTGACACAACCAACTGTTTTCCTGGGATGTAAACTACTTTATAATTGTAACGCATTAATCTCATCCGAAACCTCTGCAACCTAGGAGATAATTCATCCACATTTTTCGTCTGTAAAATTTGAACAAGGGGTTTTGAGTCTGTTTCAAAAATCAAATCTTTGACCCCTGTTATATAATCAGCAAACTTTTCAGCTGCCCACGTAATTGCCAGGGCTTCTTTTTCTATCTGCGCGTATCGACCCTCTACTTGACTTAATAATCGAGATGAAAATGTCACTATTTCGCGAGATTTATCTAGATTTTCTTGCATCAGACAAGTTCCTATACCAAAACAACTAGAGTCTGAATTTACAACAATAGTTTTGTTCGCATCAAAATATGATAAATTTGGGGAACTTTCTAAACATTTTTTTAGAGTATTTAGAGCTTGAATTTGAGCAGGTCCCCATAAGAATACTGAGTCCTTTTTTAGAAGAGATGTTAAAGGTTCTAAAATTTCAGATTTGTTTTTAATATATTTACCAGCAAAATTAATCATACCTAATAATCTTAAAAGTTCTGTTTTATTTTCTGGTTCTGGGAATTCTCTAATTGCTCTGACCCGTTCAGGATCTATTTTAACCCCAGAAGTAGTGATGATATGCCCCAAGTACTTGACTGACTTAGCAGCAATGACACATTTGTTTTTATTAAGGGTTATACCTTCACTGTGTAATTTTATTAGAACTTGGTTTAAAATTTCGTCATGTTCTTTGACTGAACTAGCATGGATTAAAATATCATCCATATAAAAGACTACCCCTTTCATACCTGAAAGAATCTTAGAAAACCTAAGTGCAAAATATTCTGGAGAACATGAAATTCCAAAGGGAAGACGTGTAAAAAAGTATCGACCAAATGGTGTGATGAATGTAGTTAGCAATTGGCTTTCTGGTTTCAGTTTAATTTGGAAGTAACCACTAGTTGTGTCGAGCTTAGAAAATATTGAATTTTTCAGTTGAGCCAAAGTATGCTCTATTTTTGGAAGTGGGAAATAAGCTCTTAATACACTTTGGTTAAGTTTTGTGTAATCTCCGCACAACCTAACAGAGTCACCCTTTGGTACACAAACAATAGGACTTACCCACCTGGTATGTTCTTCAATTGGTTTTATTATACCCAACTGAAGTAGACGGTCTAACTCAACTTTTAACTTGGGCATGAGTGGTAATGGAACTACTCGTGGTACTGACTGAGCAAATGGCTGAACATTAGATTTTAGCTCAAGTTTCATTTCTGTTTTAAATTCCCCAATATCATCAAATATTCCTTGAAATGACTCAGCTATCGTTTCTAATGAGTACTTGCTAGCACTGTAGGTCTCTGATTCTGCCCCAAATGCATTTATATTTTTAGATACTAAGTTATTAATATAACGTGAACTATTTTTATTAATATTAAGCATTTTTAATTTTATAATTCCAGGCCGACCAAGGATAGGCACCTTTAGATTTTTTACAACATATAAAGATTCTGAACACATATTGTCATTATAAGTCAAATTAACATCAATTTTACCCTCAATTTCTAGTTTTTTATTATCAGGGCCCCCTATGGACTCCTGGCAAACATACATTTTATTTTTGTAGAAATCAGACAACATATTTCTAGAGACACAACTTACATCAGCACCTGTATCAACAAGAAAAGGCATAACATATTTATTGTCAACTAAAACTTTTGCAAACCACTGATCTTTATCATTAGTGTAAATGTGTCCTAGATGAAAATCAAAGTTATTTACCTGTAAGTTTTCCATTTCATTTTCTATTCCTACCTCACTTTCAGCACAGTTTTGACCTTCAACTACTCTTACATTCCTGCCGGATCTACATCTAGCTTGCCAATGTCCTTTCTTTCCACATAATCGACAACGACTATCTTTTGCTGGACATCTTTCTCGGCTGTTGCAGCTTGGTACACTACAGTATGTACATTTGTAGTTTTTGTTGGATTTCCCCCATGTGTTCTGTTGTCCATATTTATTTGGTTCTGCTTGTGATTGTGACCAGTGGAGTTGTAACCTCTCACTTACTTTTACATCTAAAACTCCTACTACTATGCGGTCTCTTATTAACTCATCTTTTAGAGCCCCATAACTACAATGCTCTGCCAGGCTATGAAGTGCAGTGATATAGGCATCCACCGACTCCCCTGGCTGTTGACTACGTGTGTTGAACTTGAATCGTTCAAATATTACGTTCTTTTGGGGTATAAAATGAGCGTCAAACTTTTCGATAATAATACTATATACTTGCTGTGCGGGTGTTAGATTAAATTGAGTTATAATTTCCTCTGCTTCTGCCCCCATTAGATACACTAGCATATCAATTTTTTCAGCTTCTGGTTTGTTTATAAAACCACTAACCGACATATATCTTTCTAACCTCTTTTTCCACTGATTCCATGATCCTGGAAGGGAGAAATTAAACTCAGAAGGAGCTGATACTGTTGCCATGTTGGCAAGCACATGGCTTCCTGCTTGATTCTCTGCCATCCCTGGAATTATTTAACTCTATTTCTGCTCTTCGAAGAAGGTTCTACTTGCCAAATATTCCTCGGAGTATTTGCAAGTTCGCTGCCACCATGTAGAATTATTGAGACAATCTTTATTTAGCACTTTATTACAATTATATTTCAAAGCGACAATCCGTATCATTAACCTAACTTCTACCCCCATCTTGATATCCTGTCATTCTCCCCAAAGAGGTTCTGTCTCAAGTACCGATTACGTTTCTGAAGGAAACGTATAAGTGGTTACATACTGAGCTGACTCTACAAAAACCACTACTGGTGACGTTTAATTTTATATTATCATCTGTATCAATGTCAATTACTTCACATAATTTTGTGTAATACATGGTACAGTGTTGTTAGTTTATTGTCTATATTTTCTCTGATTATATGTTTATTGTTATTTTGCATAAGCAATAGATCCGTCTTTGTAATTTTGTTTATTGGATATATTCCTTAAAATGTCAAATTCGAATGTAAGTTTATTTTTGTAAATAAATATACCTACCAAGCATTGTAGAAATAAATAATTTTCATGTGCCTACACCTTCCAAAAGTAGTAAGAATTTTAATAATCGTTATTACGATTAATAAATTAATAGATTATTATTTAATAATCTAATAATAACGTTATTACTCAAAAGTTGGTTTTCAAAATAACTTTCTAATTAATAATCTATAGAAATAACCTCAAAAACAAAAAACAAATTTTAAGCAAAGGCTTAAACCAACTCCCGCGCGAGCTTAAAATTATTTGGCTTAAGCCTAGGCTTAAGCCTCAAATTGAAGTGGAAATACAGGCATCTAAGCTTAAGCAAAGGCTTATAGTAAGCTTTTGTTTAAGTGAGGTTGGAAATACCGGCCCTTAGACATAGATATATAATACTCTAGATTGCGCCCTGCGATCTTAAAATGGGTGACGGTTGCGACAGAGATAAATGAGCCTATTTGGTCGGTAGTCTCTTTTTAATTTAAGGGGAATATCGACGACGTGAATATCCCACTTTATCGAGTAATATGTGTTGACAGTTGGAGACGGGAAATGGTCTTTGGACGTGGATAATCGTGGTTCGAATCCCATACCAATCTTTACTTTTTTTATTTTTATTTAATCAATATTGCGTTTATTAGATATTTTTACATCTGAAAAATGGACCTAAGTAAATCTAGCAGATAATAAATGTATTTATAGTAAGTTAATATTGGAATACATAATTTGTGAACTGCATAGTAAAATAAAAGTCATTCGTTATTAATATAAATTCGTCCTTATTCGAATGATGTGAATGTTTGTTTTGCTTCTACTTTTTTAAAAAATTGTAACAATAGTTTCATAAATAAAAATAATGTCTAATTACTTATAATTGAATCGGTCATTTCAAAAACAGCAAAGTCCACAATTTTCAGAAACTAACTTTTTGAGAGGTATAGACTCCTTTAAGATAAACGTTGTGTGCAAAAATGACACCAGTTCAGTACAATTATTAGGAACAAAACTACAATATAACTCTGAATTTTGATGTCATCCATTTCACCCATTTTTCGACTATATAGTTAGTTTTCTTTGCTCTTCTGTAAAATTAGGAATATATGTGACTCATGTTGTTTTTGAAATGACCGATTCAATTAATAAATCGATGGTACATTATGTTGATATTAATTATTGGTAATTTTTTACGAATATTTTTAATAGTTACTTTATACTATTCTACAATTAACTTATTAAAAAAATAACATTGGCTTTTATATTTTTAAAAATCTATAGGTACCTACACAGTTTTTCTTATTTGTTATATATTTCTTTGCATAGATTTACTTTAGAGATGTAAAATATCTAATAAACGCAATATGGATTAAATAAAAAATAAAAAAAGTAAAGATTGGTATGGGATTCGAACCAGGATTATCCACGTCCGAAGACAAACGACCAGTTCTCGTCGCCATCCGCTCGAACTGTCAAATCATCTAAAATACTCGACGACAGAGTAGGATAGTGACGTCGTCGATACTCCCCTTGAATTAGAAAGAGACTACCGACCAAATAGGCTCATTTATCTCTGTCGCAACCGTCACCCATTTTAAGATCGTAAGGCTCAATCTAGAGTATTATATATCTATGCCCTTAGACGACCAAAACTAATCATTTTTTTTTAAGAATTTTTTTCTCAGAACCCTTATTAAAAATGAAGACAAAACTTTTTACATACTAATATCTAACTATTAGAGAGTACAAAAATATATATTTTTTCATTTATGCACATACTGATAATATTGTAGAGGGCGCAAAAGTCGAGGCCTCGAAAAATGATGGAGGACAGTTAATCTCAGGATTGGGATATCTGAAACAAAAAAATCGTACTGCATTTGAAAAAGGAAGGTTTCTAACGTGACAATTTACCACAATTTGACCAAAAAATAAAAAATATATATTTTTTAATCATGAAAAACTAAAGAAAAACGGGCGATTTCTTCGCAAAATTTTTTACCGTAAAATCTTATTTTTTGCGAAATTTTTTAGTAACGGTGGTAAATTGTCACGTAAGAAACCTTCCTTTTTCAAATGCCGTACGATTTTTTTGTTTTAGTGATCCCAATCCTGAGATTAACTGTCCGCCATCGGAACTACTTTTTTTCGGGGACTCAAATTTAGCGCCCTCTACAATGTTAGTGTACGTGCATAAATAAAAACAGATATATTTTTTGGATTCTCTAAGAGTTAGATATTAATATGTAAAAAGTTTTATGTTCATTTTCAATAAAGGTTCTGAGAAAAAAAATCTTGAAAAAATGCTTATTTTTGGTCTTCTAAAGTGTACTAGTACCTTAAAATAAATGTTATAGAAGTTCTCACGGACTTTCGACCATAGGTAAAGGCAAGCGTCCACAGGTCAGCATCGTACGCATCGGATTAATTTTTCACACTGCGTCCAATGTATTGGCAGCGATCGGATTGCTGATGCCACTACCTGCTAGGGTAGAAAAATTACCAAGATAGACTTTAAAATTTGTTGTTTATTTAATTTAAAATATGATATTTTGTAAAATATGATATTTTAATGTATTTGTTTAGTAATAAAAAATCCGCAAAAACGTAAAATATATAGTTCTTTTTTAAATATCTACAAAACGAAACATGCTAGGTACATACAACCTGATATGAAAAGAAAGCCTGTAATATTTACTACAAAATGCAATACTAATATACAGAGTGTACCATTTAAAAAAATGAAAACAAAATTTTATGTGCAAATAGTGTTCACATTGTATATTATATTAATATACCTATGTCAAAGATTTAAATTATTTAAAAATGACACTATACTGGTAAAACTCTCATGCCATTTTAAATATTTCGAAAATTATTAACTTTAGACCTATAAAAGCTTACACAAACTCTACATGTTTTTAAAAAATACACAAAAATACAAAATGATTTCTAAACATTTTTTATCGGCATAGTAATATTAAAGCTTATACACCAATTCTCTCGGTAGACCGCAAGCTGTAGCAGAAACACGACGGTAGACCGCATAGTAACACCCATTTTTCTAACTAAGTATACATTTGAATATAAAGGAATACCTACACAAAGCTGTAACAATTTGATTTAAATGAAAAATAGTAACTACATCAGTAAAAGTTTCTTTTTACACTTCTCTAATATTTAGTTCCTGTTTAAAATTAATGTATCCACATATACTAGGATATTTTAATAATTGGATAAGCTTTATAATCATTTATTGAAACCCAAATACAAACTTATATTTTAACAGATAATATTTTAATGGTTGACATTAACCTTGACAGTTGACATCCCGTCTGTCTCACGGGTATGTTCGGTTTAGTAATACATAGTTAAACACCTTCCCCTCAAAGGTCCATTCTATGGGGGGTTTGATTAGACGACCTGATTTTGAGCTATTGGTCCTTTTGGGGCTAAGATTGTTTGAAGTATTTATAGATGTTTTTGGGGGCTTAATAATTCCTAAGTTGGCAGTACTGTGAGGATCGTGATGGTGGTCATGATTCTGTTTATTTTTTGTTATGTCACTGCCATTTGGGTGTGTGTTTACATTGTTCTGTTTATGTAAATTATTTTGTTTATGTCTTACGACAATGTTTTGCTTTTGGGCATATAGATTATCGGCTTGAGCTAAGTCAGGGTAAAACTCAGGTTCTAGTAGCAGCTCACTAGCCTGGGATTTTGTTATCGAGTGTTTCATTTGGTTTGTATTGCGCCTAACTATTCTATTGTTATACTCTTTTCTGACCCAGTATGATCTTGGTTCCTTAGCTTTTTCAATAACCACTGCTTTGTGCCATATTTCATCCCTTCTACTTTTCACTACTACCTTATCACCCTTTTTAAACTCAGTTACTGCTTTACGTGCTGTTTTATCATAATGTATTTTCACCTTCCCTTGTTGTTTGCACAGCAATCCATATGTTGTTTTCTGTATCTGAGGTTCTAATTGTTTACTAGTTATGGGTAGTTGAGTCCGTAAAGTCCTGCTTTGAAGAATCTGGGCCAGAGAGGCATGCAGTGCAATTATTCCTGTATTGTTATATTCCATTACAGATTCACGAAAATCAGTGTTTCTACACTTTTCCTTAATATTTGTTTTGAGATGCTGACAGCCTTTTCTGCAAGACCAATACTTTGGTGCCACTCTGGAGTACATGTTGCAATAGTTATATCTTTTTCACGGTAATAATTCAAACATTTCTGTGACACAAAGGGTAAGTTGTCAGCAATTAAAAACTGTGGGTATCCAAATTTACTGAACAGATCTTGGAATGCACTGATTACAGAATTTGAAGTCTTATCTTTTAAAATGGCAAGATCTATCCAATGGGAAAGATAGTCATAGTTATAAGATAGTATTTAGCTCCGAACTCCACTATATCAGAGGCAACTTTATTAAATCGTAACTTAGGTACAGAATGAGGTAACATGGGTTCCTTGAAATTCTTGGGTAAGTACTTTTCACATGTCCTACATTCTTTTATGAATGTTGTGATGTCGTTAAGGTGGGGCCAATAAAATATTTTTCTTGCCTTATTTATGGTTTTGCTTATACCTAGGTGTCCTTTATGCATTATTGTCATGTAATTCTTTCTCAGAGCTGTAGGAACTATAATTTTGTCCTCAAGAAAGACTATACCAGCTTCAACGAAGATGCTATCTTTTAGCTTGTAATATGGTCTGCAATTTGCTGGTAGCATATTCTCTTTTGGCCATCCATTGAAGTAGTAGTCAAAAATTTTTGAAAATGTTTCATCCTTACTCGTGAATTCTCTTAATTCAGATCGTTTCTCAATACTCATTGGTAGATGTTTGCTCACAGAATGTACCATTTCAATCATTTCAGGGTCGTTTTCCTGCACTTTTAAACTAGCACGTGACAACATGTCTGCGAAATGGATATTTTTACCTGAAACATATAGTGTATTCAAGGAATACTTCAGAAGTTTCAACCTTAATCGTTGTAATCTCACAGATCCAATTTTACATATAGGTTTTGCCATAATAGATATAATTGGTTTATGGTCTGTCTGTACATCAACAATAGATTTATAAATGAAATCATGGAACTTTTGGGTGCCATAATGAATTGATAAAAGTTCTTTCTCTGTTTGGCTGTAGTTCACTTCGTGATCATTCATATTTCGAGAAGCGCAAGCTACCAGTTTTAAAATTTTATTCTCATGTTCTTGGAACATACAGCAACCTAATCCATTCTTGGAGGCATCACATTGTAGTATAATCTTCCTCTTTGGGTCAAATGGCGTTAATGCAGGAGATTTAGTAATTATTTCTTTTAAGTTTTCAAAACACTTTTGTTGTAATGGGAGCCATTTAAATTCTATGTCAGATTTTAAAAGTTCACATAAAGGTTTAATATGCTCTGCCATGTTCGGGATGTATTTTCTAACATAATTAAAGCTTCCAATTATTCTTTGAAGTTCAGTTTTGTCTTTTGGTCTTTCCAATTTACAAAGAGATTCAATCCTATCTGGATCTTTTCCATACCTTTCTCTGAGAATACTTGTCCCATAAATTTTACTTGCCTCTGGCAGTATTGAAATTTTTCTTTATTGAATTTGGCACCGGTTTCTTTGGCTCTTTTTATCACTTGTGCAACTGCTTTATCATGTTCCTCTTTATCTCGGCCAACTACTATCATGTCGTCATGTAAGATCTGAACATTTTCTAAGTCTCCAAAATTTCTTTCAACTTGTTCCTGGAATAAGTCTTGGGAGTTTGAAAGCCCATAAGGCAGAACCACATATCTGTAGATACCAAAAGGTGTAGCAAAACTACATTTCCAAGAGGAGTTCTCATCTAATTCTAAGTGGTGGTACCCTTCAGCCAAATCAAATACAGTGAATATTTTTTTCCCAATCATATTGGAGCACACTTCTTCAATGGTCTTGACTGGTTGTGGTTTTCGTATAATTTGACCATTAAGGTTTTGTGGATCTAGACATAATCTCAATGTACCATTACTTTTTTCAACAATTACTATACGGTTTATGCTGGCACGAGGGTCTATCTCATCCACTTTTACTATGGCTTTCCTCTGCACTAGCCTCTCAAGCTCGTTTTTTAGAGCATCTTTTATGGCGAATGGAACCTTTGTAGGTGGATAACTGACTGCTTCGAAATTTTTTGTAGTAGTTATCTTAAATTTCCCTTCAAATCTTCCATAGCCAGAAAATATTTCATGATGATCTGCTATGAATTGATCTTTCTCAACATTGTTGTTACATTTTTTAATATTTACCCTATTTATTCGTTTTAAAAGACCAAGATCAACACAAGCCTGCCCACCTAGCAAAATTTTGTTAGCTCCTTCAACAATTACAAAGTTTTCATATATATTTTTGTTCTTATACTTACAATGAAGGCTTACAATACCAATAGTTTTTGCCTGAGTGCCTTCAAAACCCTTTACAATAAATTTATTTTTACATACCTTAAACTGCTTGTTAATCCTTTTAAAAATTTTGTTTGGTATTACTGAAATGTCAGCCCCTGTGTCTAGCTTTACTTTAAATTTGGAATTCTCTACTTCAACAATCTCATCCCAAAGGTCCCGTAACTGATCTGAAACATTAACATTATTTATCACTAAACTAGAACTACTATCACTATCACTGTCAGATTTCTCTTGGTTGTCCACATTCTCTACATTTCTTACTCTACAAGCAACTGCAAAGTGGTTCAAGATTCCACACCGTGAACATGATTTTCCAAACGCTGGACACTTCCTTGGCCCATGCATTGTTTGACAGCGCCTACATTTAAATTTGTCTTGCTGTTTTCTGCTTGTATGTTTATCCTTGGGAAACCTCTTGATAGCATGAATTTCTGCGATGCTCTCTTCTGCAAACATTTTGTCCTGGTTCTTACTGATTTCACTTGCACGGCAAATTTCTATGGCTTTGTTTAACTTTAGCTTGTCGATTCTTAGTAGAGCTTCTCTTGTGACTGTATCACGAATGCCCATGACAATTCTGTCTCTTAGAGCTTTCTCCTCAGTTGTTTCATCTGGGTCTGTTACATTAAAATTACAAGATTTCACCAGGTGCTTTACTTCAGTGAGGTAATGCTCAAAAGATTCGCCCTCTTTTTGGTTTCTGCTTAAAAACTTGTATCTTTCAAACACTTCATTGGCTCTTGGATTAACATATACCTCTAGCTGTTCCATCATGTATTTGTAGGGCTCAGCAGTTCCATCGGGGATTGCAATTGTGCACATTATTCTAGCGGACTCGGCTCCTATTATATTTCTGAGGATTGCCAGCTTTATATTATCGGCAGACTGATCTTTCCCTGTGGCTACTAGATAATCTTCAAATGAGATTTTCCAAAACTTCCATGTGGTAGCGGCATTCTGCCCCTGCAAGTCGAAATCTGGAGCCAATTTTACAGGTCCATGTATGTGTGACTGTGCCATGTTTAAAATTAATGTATCCACATATACTAGGATATTTTAATAATTGGATAAGCTTTATAATCATTTATTGAAACCCAAATACAAACTTATATTTTAACAGATAATGGGGGCTATGCTGTATCCATTACGTAAAGTGATTACGTACGGTAAACTCAAATTACAGACTGTAATCTTGTGTGTAAAATCGGTATGCTGTATCAATGTTATCCAAGGGGTTGCCTACCTTCGTATGTAATTTCTTTTAGGTAAACGCACGCGTAAACGTAATTTTAAACTTTTCTAAACAAAAATTACTTGCCGTTTAGTTTGGTTATGTGAAAATGTTTATGTTATATTAATAAATATTGTTATTTTTATTTGTGAAACCAAGTTGTTTGTGTGATAGACTTGTATTTGATTTTTAGTTTAATTGGTTTAGTGTTTAATTTTTAAGTGATTTTTTAGTTGTTTAGTACTTCAATATATTATATCATAAAATGAATTTTTGGTTTTGTTCTAAGTAGCTTTCACTATTTCCTACTAATTACTAACAGTACATACATCATCAAGATACAAGTACCAGGGAATGTAAAGTTGTGCTCACAACGAAGCGCCAACCCTCACTCCCTGGTATCCCTCCTACCATATCATGGATCACCCGATGCATTATGTTAAATGCGATGAGATCGTTCACGAAAATGAAGAGTAGTAGGATACTCTGTTCTAGGCGAGGATACCATCCTTTGGTCTCCTTAGTGAGTGCACCCTTACCCTGCTAAGCCTGGATCCCACGTATCAAAAAAAGTTGATTAACAGCAAGCTGAAAATTTGCTAATAGGGCTTTTCATCAATTGTCATTTGTTTCGAGTTCCTGTCATGTTATATATAATATTAATATAGGGCTTTTCATTCACAGTCATTTGTTTCGAGCTTCTGTCCTGTGTCTCATAATATTAATATATCTACATCATACGTTATTGGCATATACCAATGATAAAAACCAAAGACATATGATGTAGATATATTAATATAATATGACACATGACAGAAGCTCGAAACAAATGACAATCGATGAAAAGCCCTATACACGGATTATACGGCATATGACAGAAGCTCAAAACAAATGACTGTGAATGAAAAGCCCTATAGCTTAACGGTGTCTAGTCGGACAAACTTTGATGTACGCAAACACTGGAAGTTTTAATTGTGGAACAGTTTAAAAATTTGGAACGTAGATTACTAAAACTCCCTTGTATTTTGTCAGACAGAACATCCAATTGATTTGTTACCCTTTCATTAAACTCTCATGCAAAAATCAGACTGATATTACTAACCAACATGATTCCTGTCATTTGACATGTTCTTCTTGTTCCACTCATTAAAATGCCCAGTTGGTGATAAACACCAGTCTGATTTTTGCATGAGAGTAATGAAATGGAAACAAATCAATTGGAAGTTCTGTCCGACAAAATACATAAAACGTTTTCAAAGTCTGACGTTCCAAATTTTTAACTTATTCCACAATTAATACTTCCCCTGTTCCCATGCATCAAAGTTTGTCTGACTAGACACTGTTAATCTATTAACAAATAATTTTCAGCTAGCTATTTTAATCAACTTTTTTTTGGTACGCATTATCCAGGTCTATGCAGTTCCCTTGTTTACCGATCCAAAACTAATGAGTATAAATAAGAACCGAGTACTTACTGTGCCTCTCCCATATTTTCATGAAGTGTCTAAGTAGTTTTATGACTGTAGTTTGTTCATTATTGTATTTTTTTTTGTTTTTATAAATGGGTACAAATATACTGCTTCTCCATTCGTTTAGCATTTGTCCAACTTCCATAATTCTATTAAATAAACGTATTAGCCAACTTATTCCTGCCTCTTCTAATGGCTTCCACATTTCCCCAGGAATATCCTGATTCCTTTATTTTTTGAAGTGCTTGAGCCACTTCCTCATGGTCAGTGCGAGTTGACAGTAAAATCAAGTAGGAAGTATATATCAGCACGTCTCACAACAAGGATGGAAAAAATACAGTATGTTTAAGATATACTATGTGAAGACAGACACATGTCTCTGACTCATTAGCTATCATCAGTACAGTATAGCCAAGTTAGAATAGGTCTACGTTAACCTTTCCTTGTTTGAAAAACTCTAAACATTGATTGTTTGAAACATTCCTTTCCTCAGGTAGCTGTAGCTTCCTCCTTGGATGTGTTAGTTGTTGCTCTGGAATCGTTAGGATCTTCTGACATTATTGTCACAAATTGGTTGCATTGCTCCTGTAGTGATCTTTTCCCAAGCTAGCATACACCTCTAGTAGGTATAGCGGTATAGCATACAGAAATATAGATAAACTGATAATGTTGATTTGTAAACAAAACATCTTCACTAAATGGGTGAAAAAGCTGAATTCTTAGTGTCTGTTATCTGTATTTTGAGGTTGCAGTCATTAAGTTACGGGGCAGAATAAAAAAAAAACTCTGTAGACACATTAACGGACACACTTCACATGTAATCACATCTTCTTAAGGAGTGACTTCATATGCAGTTGTGTCAGTGAATGTATTAATATCAAGCTTTCGCAAAATTTATTTGTTTCATCAAGTCTAAAATAAATTTATAATTCTTTTCTCAGTAAATACAATGAAATTAAGACAAAAAAGCATTGTATTAAAGAAGCATAAAAACTTACAACATGAGCTTAGTCCATTAAATTTTAAACATTATCACTAAACATAAAAATATAAGATTGTTAATCTAGTAGTAATTACAATGTTTTATTTAATTTTATATCACAGTAATAGTTTTTGGCACTGAAATATCTCATAAAAACGGATTACTGGTTGTCTCGTAATCCATCTCGTAACTGAAGTCACTCTAGATTTAAATTATGTCTTTCTGCCACAGCATTTAAGTACATAAATAACCGATTTACAAAATTCATCTTTTCAAAATATAAACATTAAACTTAAAAACAAGCAAAAAGTTGGGTTAACATGAATTAACTGACAGTCAGGACATGACAGAACCCTAAATAACATGATACGTAATTTTTTTCATACATCATACCACTTTATACACTTATGTTTTGACGACTGTAATCTGATGTACGTAATTCTGAACTTTACACATGTACGTAATCACTTTACGTAAAGGATACAGCATAGCCCCCATTATTTTAATGGTTGACATTAACCTTGACAGTTGACATCCCGTCTGTCACACGGGTATGTTCGGTTTAGTAATACAAAAGGTTTGTTCCAACATGAACTTTTGGACGGTCCAGAAACCGTCACGAAACTACTTGTACCGTTTGTTGTGCGCATGTTCGTAATTGTATCGCCCAGTTATCGTCCCATGACGGTAATCATATATTTGTCATTTTTATTGGTGACAGCTTGTGTGCTTTTAGTCGATCAAAGGCTCAAAAACTTTAAAGAATTAAGTCCTAGTGCGCAAGTCAGTCCAACCAGCACATTATGCATTTGCCCGATTACTGAAATGATCATCACGAAACCGTCACCGAAAGACGTCCCTTAAGTTAGCAGAACAAAGTCAGCAGAACACAGTTATTCTTATACCATAATTAAGTGCTAATTTAATGCTAATTTAATGTTCCAAGAAAAAATTTATTGCTCTTCTTCTTTAAAAGTTATCGCATGTTCTGCTAACTTGAGACTCAAGTTAGCAGAACAAAGTCAGCAGAACACAGTTATTCTTATACCATAATTAAGTGCTAATTTAATGCTAATTTAATGTTCCAAGAAAAAATTTATTGCTCTTCTTCTTTAAAAGTTATCGCATGTTCTGCTAACTTGAAACTCAAGCTAGCAGAACAAAGTCAGCGAACACAGTTATTCTTATACCATAATTAAGTGCTAATTTAATGCTAATTTAATGTTCCAAAAAAAAAATTATTGCTCTTCTTCTTTAAAAGTTATCGCATGTTCTGCTAACTTGAGACTCAAGCTAGCAGAACACTAGGTCAAAAATTTGATAAATCATTTATAATTGAATACCAAAGTATTCTCTGAATTAAATGCTAATTTAATGTTCCAAGAAAAAATTTATTGCTCTTCTTCTTTAAAAGTTATCGCAGGTTCTGCTAACTTGATAATCTAGCTAGCCGAGCAGTAGTTCAAAAATTGATAAATCATTTATAATTAAATGCCAGGGTATTCTCTGACGTAAATGCAAATTTAATGTTTCAAAAAAAATGTATTGCTGTTCTTCTATAAAAATTATCAAATTGTCTGCTAACATGATAATCTAGCTAGCAGAACAGTAGTTCAAAAATTGATAAATCATTTATAATTGAATGGCAGAGTATTCTCTTACTTAAATGCAAATTGAATGTGCAACGAAAAAATGTATTGCTATATTTTTTAAAAAGCTATCGCACCTTCTGCTAACATGATTTTAAGCTAGCAGCACAGTAGTTAAAAATGAAAATAGGGGTCGTGTGATAGCTCGTATGAAAGGTTACTCAATTATCTTTTCAGTAATATAAACCTTACCATAATTACTTATACAGGTTGGCCAATAAAACACTTGTGAATTAAATAAATTTACACAAAAAGAAGAATGTATGTAATTTATTTATATCGGAACAAATTGTACTACTGTCAGAAAATAGAAAAAAAATGTTTATTTCACAAATAAACATCGCTTCCGCTTAAATTCAACGTTAAAGCTTGCACCCACCTGTCTGTTGGCAGTTTGAGCATTTAATTTAAGCGAAAAGCAGTGTTTGTTTGTCATATAAATATGTTTTTATATTTTCTGACAGCATTAAAATGTATTATGAATTAAATAAATTACATCCATTCTTCTCAATGTGTGAATTAATTTACATTAAAATTAGTTTTTTTGGTCACCCTGTGCAAATAATTATGGTAAGGTTTATGCTACTGAGAAGATACATTAAAATGAAATGTCACAAGACCTGTCAAAATACATGTGCCGTTTTCGTGGTCTGACCTTTCCAAATTTTTAACCTGTTCCACAATTAAAACTTCCCCTGTTCCAGTGTTCCCACATATCAAAGTTTGACCGACTAGACACCCTTAAGCTATTAACAAATTTTCAGCTTGCTATTAATCAACTTTTTTTTCATACGCGGGATCCAGACCTATTAATAGTGGTACCGAAATCCTTTTTTTATTGCTGAGTCGGAAGTCATTGTAAAATGATATTTTTTTATTATTATCGACAACGTTACAGTCCCAACCGTTGATAATCGCTAAGATTTTTGAATTGTCAGAAAGGCGGTCACGGTCAATATTATTGAAGCAATATTGACGAATAATAATGGTAAAAAAACTTCAATTGTGCATTGAAGAAGAATGGTTATAGAGTTTCTAATCGCATCTGCTTTTGGTAAATATTGGTAAAATTCCCATGGCTTCGTCCGACCAAACGCGAATGTTTATCATCTGTTTCTTGAAATGTGAGGGTAAGATCCATTTTGTACATATAATTGATTGTTTCCTTGCAGCAAGTGTCTAGAAATTCTATAAAATCTCATGCCATAAAGAGTTAAACAAAGCTGTAAACGAATTTGTACAATACAGCCCCAGTAAGGTTTGACCCCTTCAAAGAATAACAACGTAACTCTAGGTATTAGATAGCACTAGTGGAATTAAATTTGTTTTCCGAAAAAAAAAGAGAATTCAATTTATTGTTGGAACAATTCATTTGCATTTAGTTTAGAAGTTTAGAGAATACTGTGGTATTCAATTATTTGATGATTTATCCATAAGTATTGAACTACTGTTCAATGTTAAAGTTGAACTACTGCTAGCTTGAATTCAAGTTAGCAGAATATGCGATAACTTTTAAAAAAGAGCAATACATTTTTTCTTGGAACATTAAATTTGCATTTAATTCAGAGAATACTCTGGTCTTCTTTTTTACGTGCCATATCCACGACGGAAGTATGTTGTTTCTAATATTTCCATTCCTTTGTTGCCTCTTCCCATGGCTTCGTTATTTGTTACATGCTCGGTCCATGATGTCTTCAGGATTCTTCTAGACACCCACAGTTCAAATGCTTCCAAATTTTTAGTAGTCGACGCGTTAAGTGTCCATGCTTCTATCCCGTAAAGTAGAGTCGAGAAAATATAACACATTGCCAGCCTAACTAGGCTATACAGTGATGAGCGTGCTAATAACCGGCAAAATAGCGCAAAAGATGGAAACATATTAAATGGTGAGATAAAAAAAAATAAAACTAGCAGAATTGTTATATTTAGCGATAGTAACATATAAATTGACATTATATTGATTGTTTCCCACCTTTATAAGTATCATAGGAGTATGTCAACTAAAACTGTCACTGTGCCAGTGGCATTTCTCAAATTCGTCCTATACGTCTAAAGGTGGGAAACAATTAATATAATGTCAATCTATAAGTTACTATCGCTTAATTTAACACTTCCACTAGGTTCATTTCTTTTTATCTCACAACTTAATATGTTTTCCATCTTTTGCGTTATTTTGTCGGTTATTAGTGCGCTCATCACTGTATACAGGTTATCCAGAAACTCTCCCGACAAGCGAAGACTGGAGATTCTTGGAAGATGGCGTATGGAATTAGTTTTTCTTAAATATCTCCAGAACACTACTATTTATTTACAAAAACGATAACTTTTCTGAACTTTTTTGGACACCCTGTATACAGGGTGTCCAGAAACTCTACCCACAAAAGAAGACAGGAGATTCCTGTCTCCCTAATTAGTTTTCCTTAAATAACTCCAGAACGCTTTTATTGACAAAAATAAAAATTGGTACACATATTTATCTTCCAGAGATAAATCCATTCCATGCATTACGAATTACTAGTACCGGTCATAGCCGTCCGTTTTGGGTGGGCAATAGATATTTTATCGCATAATTTTTTTATCTTTAATTTTGGAGCATGTTTGACTCTGGATTATTAAATTGTGAGATATTCTACAACTAAAAGGTACTCTAGTTTTAAGTCGATAGAATACACCGTTTTCTAGAAAAATCGATTTAAAATTTTTTCTTTTTTGAGTTTCCAAAAAAAATTAAAAAAATATTTAGAAATCCGAAAACTGGTATGTTTATTTATATTTCAGAGATAAATCAATTTCATTAAGGGGATGGGTACGTATTTTTGGCTGCAATGCTATTAAAATGGGGATTCATTTTTTTCGAATCCTGAGAAAACTAATAAGTATTTTTGAAAAATTTAAACACAGAATGAAAGATTACAGTCTTAACGAGGGCCGAAATTCCCTGAAAACTTCTATAATGTTTATTTTAATAAGTTACAGGGGCGACAAACTAAGAGAAATTGTGGTGTGATTATTAGTTCCAATTATCTCGTTGAAAAGACACTTCTTATTTATTCTAAGGGATTTTCGGCCCTCGATAATAATTTAGACTTTCATTTATCAAATTTTTGACCTAGTGTTCTGCTAGCTTGATTATCAAATTAGCAGAACATGCGATAACTTTTAAAGAAGAAGAGCAATAAATTTTTTCTTGGAACACTAAATTAGCATTTAATTCTGAGAATACTTTGGCATTCAATTATAAATGATTTTTCAAATTTTTGACCTAGTGTTCTGCTAGCTTGGGTCTCAAGTTAACAGAACATGCGATAACTTTTAAAGAAGAAGAGCAATAAATTTTTTCTTGGAACATTAAATTAGCATTAAATTAACACTTAATTATGGTATAAGAATAACTGTGTTCTGCTGACTTTGTTCTGCTAACTTGAGTCTCAAGTTAGCAGAACATGCGATAACTTTTAAAGAAGAAGAGCAATAAATTTTTTCTTTGAACATTAAATTAGCATTTAATTCAGAGAATACTTTGGCATTCAATTATAAATTATTTATCAAATTTTTGACCTAGTGTTCTGCTAGCTTGAGTCTCAAGTTAACAGAACATGCGATAACTTTTAAAGAAGAAGAGCAATAAATTTTTTCTTGGAACATTAAATTAGCATTAAATTAACACTTAATTATGGTATAAGAATAACTGTGTTCTGCTGACTTTGTTCTGCTAACTTGAGTCTCAAGTTAGCAGAACATGCGATAACTTTTAAAGAAGAAGAGCAATAAATTTTTTCTTGGAACATTAAATTAGCATTAAATTAACACTTAATTATGTTATAAGAATAACTGTGTTCTGCTGACTTTGTTCTGCTAGCTTGAGTCTCAAGTTAGCAGAACATGCGATAACTTTTAAAGAAGAAGAGCAATACATTTTTTCTTGGAACATTAAATTAGCATTAAATTAGCACTTAATTATGGTATAAGAATAACTGTGTTCTGCTGACTTTGTTCTGCTAACTTGAGTCTCAAGTTAGCAGAACATGCGATAACTTTTAAAGAAGAAGAGCAATAAATATTTTCTTGGAACATTAAATTAGCATTAAATTAGCACTTAATTATGGTATAAGAATAACTGTGTTCTGCTGACTTTGTTCTGCTAACTTGAGTCTCAAGTTAGCAGAACATGCGATAACTTTTAAAGAAGAAGAGCAATAAATTTTTTCTTGGAACATTAAATTAGCATTAAATTAGCACTTAATTATGGTACAAGAATAACTGTGTTCTGCTGACTTTGTTCTGCTAACTTGAGGGACGTCACCGAAAGATCACAATTCTTGTTGGAACAGTGGGAAGGACGATCCGATGACGATCATATTTTTGTTGGAACGGATTTTGTTTACTGCGCAGGAGCATTACCGTTTCGTGACGGTTCTCGGTCGTGTTGGAACAAACCTATAGTTAAACAGTTCCAAAAAACCAGTTTAAGAGTAAACAGTAGCGATCAACAGGTAGCAATAAAATATAACTTCGGGAGATAGTATCATAAACTTTGGCAACATTGGTAATCTTTGACATTATGTAAGATTAATATTATTGACAATTCAACTCATAGGCGCGCTAAATGGAAGTAACCGAAAACAATTTTGTTATTAGTAAATAAATATTTATAAAAATAAACCCAAATGGGTGAAAATTTTATGTTAACATAGGTATTTGTACGAAAAAATAATAATAAATAATAATTTCATTGTGAAGCGAAACGAGAGCAGTCTTATTTTATTTAGTTCATAGAGCGCCAAAGGTACTCTAGAACACCCTTTAACCCTTCTTAGGGTCCCATCAGAGGTGCATATTTCATTCTCTTTGAACTACTAAAATTCGGGCTACCGTTATCGGTTCACAACGAAATGATGGCATGAATGCCGTGGCGGTATCTGCTAAAGACGAACGAAAGTTTTACTTCTAATATTAACAATATCAAAAATAAAATAAAACTTAGAACTAGTCTTCTGGTTAAACCAATCGTGGCTTGTGGCTTCTAAAATTTGCAAGCCAACGAATTGCCGGAGCTAAGATGGCCGAGGGAAATCTACCAGGTTAAGTCGTACTTCATGGAATGATTATTTATTATTTTGATTAGTTCTACTCGTAATCTGAGTATTCGGAACTAAGCTTTGTTGGAATTTTACCGTGCTGAACAGGCGGGAAGTGAGATGCAGCCTGATAGATCTTCCTCGGCATTGTTAGCTCCTGCACTTTTTATAAAAATACACTTTCTTCAATTTTTTTATCCGATGCCTAGATTTTGTGTCATTTTGGAACTACTAATGAAATAAAAAATTTTAGTAGTTCCAAAATTACACAAAATCTAGGCATCGGATAAAAAAGTTTATTTGAAGAAATTGTATTTTTTTGTTCTTCTTAATGGCGGTACAGGCTCGTTTTTTTAATATTGTATTTAATTACAGAGTAATTTCCACATATTAATATATTTTTCAAATTGGGCCCTGTACCGCCATTCTTTATTTTATTACGAATACGTGTGCCAAATATCTCGAAAAAATAATCAAAATTACAGCCGCAATCTTGGAACGCGTTTTTGCTACCTGTTGATCGCTACTGTATCACCTTTAGCAAAAATAAATTTTTTCGGGTTCAAAAATTGCAATTTTTCGATTTTAAGTTCAACCGCGTTTATCTCGAAAACTATGCATCCTACGAAAAAACTTGTCAGAACAGTTTTTGCTTAGAATGACCCAAAAAATACAAAAAAAATGTTTTGTTTTGCGAGAAATCGCTGTTATGTAATTCCTCAAGTTCTTTGTTTATAAAAATCTTATCGACATCCGGATCAACTGTTACCCAACAAATTCGTGTTCTACGGGTCAAGATGCATAAAAAAATCTTGGGTAAGACCATCTGAATAAAGGAGGCCGTTGTACCCCCTTGGCGACAGGACTATGAATATCTACCTAAAAAAAATTGGCATTTGTACTGTAGTCAGGATTTCTGTACCTAAACATAGATTTATTACGAATTTCATTTTCATGGGAAACAACTTTTCACACTTTTTTTATGTATGACAACAGTACATTACTTCTCATAGGTACTTACATTGTTAAAATTTGTGGTGGCTCCAATTTCGATGTTCTCATAATTTTGGCACGGCTTTTAATGGACTTTTTCTTGGAATTATTCGCTTTATTTGTCGTTTGATTAACTTTTCCCATTTCGTTAAACTATTGATAATATGTTAAAAATAAAATATCCTCCTAAATCTTTATACTCGCATTAGAATTCGAAATGTTTTTACGTAAAATATACTTACCTACCTACATAGAACTGAACTAAAACACAATTAACAACAATCTATTATTTCAAACAGGCCAACAACTTATACAACAACAACAAAAATATAATAAATAACTATCAATAAACACTATTTTCCTATGAAACAACTATAACGAATTCTTAAATTAACACACTACTGCACTGGACTGATATCAATAAAGATGACAGAACAAATTAGAGAAAATCTGACGCAGGTTTGTTAAAATTACACTGATAATTTCTCTATGTTGCCTAATTAGTTATTTAGTTATAATATGTTCGATTTCTTGTTAGAAATAAAAAATTTTAGTAGTTCCAAGATTACACAAAATCTAGGCATGCGATAAAAAAGTTTATTTGAAGGAAGTTTATTATTTTTTTCTTCTTAATGGCGGTACAGGCTCCTTTTTTCAATATTCAATTTAGTTATAGAGTAATTTCCACGTACTAACATATTTCTAAAATTGGGCTCTGTACCGCCATTCTTTATTATATTACGAATGTGTGTGCCAAATATCTCGACAAAATATTCAAAATTAGAGCCGCAATATTGGAACGCGTTTGCTGCTACCTGTTGCTCGCTACTGTAGCCTCTTAAACCAAATTCTCTAAATCTATTTTAAAGTTCCAATAAATCCAGAAATTATCTTGAATTACAAGAATTTAAAGATCACCTTAGATGTTACCTGTTTATTACTGGTGGCAATACTTTTATTAAATAAACTGGTTAAATACTGGTAAACATTATTATTAAATTACTTTTTTCTACAGCCGTGCATAAAGTATCGCTTTCATATTAATACACGTTTTACAGTTCATAAAGTACATACAGTAAACTCTCTTTAGGCCATTTTAATAAATGCCATTTTCTTCGGATCTATTGATCATTTAATTAATTTATGTGGACAGCACTCTTTTACAAGAATCTACAGGTCGAGCAAGTCTCGTAAATTTCACGATTGCGAGTCACGCTTCACGCAACCGTGTTTGCGTACTTGTGTTTCGAGTTGCGTGGTCGTGCGGAGTTATATTTACCAAATTTGAATATAATCGTTTCTACTGATTCATAATAATATATATGGCTACTGGGTGTAAAAGATAAATCTTATTCTATCTGTTCTTAATGAGTTTTAGATAATTTTAGTTGTATTTCTTTGTAATTTTGTGTTGTACAAAGATTAATTTAACATTTTCTCCGGAAGTATTAATTTAGAAAGATAATATGCTTCATTGGTGTTGTGTTTTGAAGTGTGAAATGCAAAGTAATTGTGATAAAGTCAAGATAAAGTTCACTTTTAAACTGAACTAAATAAGGTATCTGAGAGACAACAATGGTTAAATGCAATACAATGTACAGGTTTTACTAGCGAAATGAAAATTTTCCTGTCCTGTCTGCTGTAATCATTTTATATCTGGTAAGTTACAATTACAACAGTAACGATTTTTGAAGATGTTAACATTTTAATCTTATAGGAAAACCAGCCGACTTAATCGATAATGACAATCTCCAGATTGGGTTCCTTCAATAAATATGGGCTATAAACACAATGAAATACGTTCCCCATAATCTAAAATGGAGTGGTATCAAAGGAGAATTAAAGGAAAAAATATTCATATTGAAATTATTTATAAGGCACTGGACTGTCTTAAATTCTACAATAATACTAGGTGGGTAAATGATTTTAGACATTTTTCATTAAGAGTAGATTAAGACTAAGTAGATTTTCATTCAGTAGATTTAAGACTTGTTTACACGGGTAGAGTAATAATGCAAGTACTTGATAGAGTAGAGTAACTCTACCTGTAAAAATGCTCAGCACAGTAGAATAGCTGGTAGAGTGTATAGTTGGAGTTAAAGTAGAGTGACTAGCAACCTATGGCAAAGTAACTACTCTATGACCACCACTACTGCCAAAATGTCTACTCGGCTGTACACTCTACCCATGGAACACGCTCAATTATGGCAGAATAGAGTAGGTAGGAGAGTACATGGGGGCGCTGTCATTCTGGCTGGAATTGTGTTTTGTGTAAATAGTGAAAATGAAGTTCACCGAAGATGAAACTTTAAAACTTGTATTGCTATAATACGGCGAATACCAGTGTTTATGGAATTTAGGTAGTGTATACTACAGAAATAAAAGTTTGCAGCAAGCTGTGGAGGATGAAATCGTCGAAAGAATGGCAAAGGGGGCTTTGGAGTAAACGAGCTTAAGCAAAAAATTAAGAATTTAAGGTGCACTTATAATCAAGAGTGTTTAAAAATACAAAAATCGGTTTCACTATACTAGCATCAGTACTATACTTGTACTCTCCTCATGTGAATGGTATCAAGCCATTTTTGGTAGAGTACTACCGCTACTCTACTCTCCTCAAAACTCTACCCATGTAAACAAGTCTTTAGAAACAGTGGAAAATGAGGTAGCTAGTAGAGTAGTAGTAGAGTAAAATATACTGGTTTAGCAAATTACAATGTTTTAAGGTAATACAGTAGCGATAAACAGGTAGCCAAAACGTGTTCCAAGATTGTCACTGTAATTTTGAATATTTTTTCGAGGCATTTGGCACACGTATTCGTAAAATAATAAAGAATGGCGGTACAGAGCCCAATTTGAAAAATATATTAATATGTGGAAATTACTCTGTAATTATACAATATTTAAAAAACCAGCCTGTACCGCCATTAAGAAGAACAAAAAAATACACTTTCTTCAAAAAACTTTTTTATCCGATGCCTAGATTTTGTGTAATTTTGGAACTACTAATGAAATAAAAAATTTTAGTAGTTCCAAAATAACACAAAATCGGATAAAAAAGTTGTATTTGAAGAAAGTGTATTTTTTTTTGTTCTTCTTAATGGCGGTACAAGCTCGTTTTTTTTATATTGTATTTAATTACAGAGTAATTTCCACATATTAATATATTTTTCAAATTGGGCTCTGTACCGCCATTCTTTTTATATTAAGACCGCTTTACAGCTTGCAAGAAAACTTGCTGCAATACTCTTGCATGCAAGACTTTCATGCAAGTCAATTGCATGGTCTTTTACAGCTTGCAACCCGGCTTGCATGCAATTTGAAATTTTACCCTTAACCTAACTTATAAACTTTTGTTTTTTTTAATTACTTTATTGCTGTTTATTTAACTTGGTAAATTTCGAAATGCCAAGACTATCAGAAATAACCAAATATAAAAGGAAAAAGGCGGTAGCAGCAACTTTAAGTATTATTATTACTGCAGCCAGCCTTTTAGTCACTAATTTAGAACACCGAGATCGGAGCTGGTGAGTAAGATCTTAGTTGAACAAGAAGAGGGGTAATAATGTATCTCCAACAGAATTTATCCAAGTAGATGATGAAAATGACTCTAATTTTCTAGGAATGAATGTACATTTTAATAAACCCTTGGGAAAAATTGAACAATTACAAAGAAATCTATATTTCGAAATTCTATTTCTGCGAAACACAAATTAATTATTATCCTAAGGTACTTAGCTAGAGGAGAGAGAGCTTCCGTAGCTTAATATACAATTTACAATAATTATAGAATCTCAGAAAGTGCCATTTCATTATTCATTCATTTCCATCGTTGATATATTTCACAAACAGAAAACAGCTGATCGGCATGTATTCGTGAATCCGTGTCGTCAATGACATTTGATATTGTGGAAAAATCAAATTCCCCTAGACTTGCATGAAAACTTGCAGAAAAAATGGCACCAAACCGATTATCGCGCAATTGCAAGAAGTTGCATGCAATAGTCAACTGACGACATACTGCGCATGCCTTTAGGCAACTTTCTTGCGTCTTGCATGTAGAATTGCAAGCTGTAAAGCGCTCTTTAAGACCGCTTTACAGCTTGCAAGAAAACTTGCTGCAATACTCTTGCATGCAAGACTTTCATGCAAGTCAATTGCATGGTCTTTTACAGCTTGCAACCCGGCTTGCATGCAATTTGAAATTTTACCCTTAACCTAACTTATAAACTTTTGTTTTTTTTAATTACTTTATTGCTGTTTATTTAACTTGGTAAATTTCGAAATGCCAAGACTATCAGAAATAACCAAATATAAAAGGAAAAAGGCGGTAGCAGCAACTTTAAGTATTATTATTACTGCAGCCAGCCTTTTAGTCACTAATTTAGAACACCGAGATCGGAGCTGGTGAGTAAGATCTTAGTTGAACAAGAAGAGGGGTAATAATGTATCTCCAACAGAATTTATCCAAGTAGATGATGAAAATGACTCTAATTTTCTAGGAATGAATGTACATTTTAATAAACCCTTGGGAAAAATTGAACAATTACAAAGAAATCTATATTTCGAAATACTATTTCTGCGAAACACAAATTAATTATTATCCTAATGTACTTAGCTAGAGGAGAGAGAGCTTCCGTAGCTTAATATACAATTTACAATAATTATAGAATCTCAGAAAGTGCCATTTCATTATTCATTCATTTCCATCGTTGATATATTTCACAAACAGAAAACAGCTGATCGGCATGTATTCGTGAATCCGTGTCGTCAATGACATTTGATATTGTGGAAAAATCAAATTCCCCTAGACTTGCATGAAAACTTGCAGAAAAAATGGCACCAAACCGATTATCGCGCAATTGCAAGAAGTTGCATGCAATAGTCAACTGACGACATACTGCGCATGCCTTTAGGCAACTTTCTTGCGTCTTGCATGTAGAATTGCAAGCTGTAAAGCGCTCTTTACGAATATGTGTGCCAAATATCTCGAAAAAATATTCAAAATTACAGCCACAATCTTGGAACACATTTTCGCTACCTGTTGATCGATACTGTTTCCTCTTAAGATAGTTTTAATAGTTATTTATATAAGTATTAAAAGTACAATTTTAAGACGCGCATGTGAAAGTTAACTTGAAAAAATAATTTTATTAATGTTTTGACTTCCACATCAGATGTCATTGTCAAAATACAAAATATTCATTATTATTAGGTTTGTTCTAGCAAACAGTCAAACTAGTCAAAAACCATCAGCAAACAGTTGGTCAGTAAAAGAACATAATACAGTCACCAGTGCGATCCCCTCTACTCGCGCTGGTCCACTATTCGCTGATGGTTTCAAACTGATGCTAGAACAAACCTATTATTATTATGCATATCATTATCTGTAAATAATATTTCTTCTGATTGTTAATTGTAAAGGATAGAAAAATTACCATTTATTTTATTTTTTTTAGAATCAGCTGAGAGAAGTGGTCTACAAAAAACCAGGAAGGAAACGGAATATGTGGCTACGAAAGGCAAAAGAAAGGTTTACAAAGCAAATGTGGCACATTTTTTTGAAATATTTAGCAATATCGGTAAATTGCATTAAAAAAATGTATGAAAAGATTTTGTTCAATAAAAATGTATATATTTATCAAGGATGTATTATTTGGTATGGCCACATATCGTCAGTGATGTAATAATACATCCTATCTGTTTTTTCATAAGTTTTGTAAGAGAGACTAAAAACTTGTCTTAGGGTCACCTCCTGTTTTCATATGATATTTTTTGACTTGTTTTGTAGTAAATTAAACTATCTATGAACTACAAAACAAGTCAAAACTTACATATGAACACTGGAGGTGACCTTAAAACATGTTTTTCCATCTCTCATACAAAACTCATGAAAAAACAGATAGGAGGTATTGTCACATCAGCAAGGATGTACAGTGATGAGTGCCCTAATAACCGGCAAAATATGGGCAACATATTTAGTTGTGAGATAAAAAGAAATGAAACTAGTCGAGCTGGGAAATTTAGCGAAATTAACCTTTAAATTTACGTTATATTGATCCCACCTTTACACATATCGGAGGAGTATGTCAACTAAAACTGTCACTGTGACAGTGGTAGTTTCCAAACTCGTCTGATACGTCTGAAGGTGGTACACAATCAATACAATCTAAATGTATAAGTTAATATCGCTAAATTTCCCAGCTCGACTAGTTTCATATCTTTTTATCTCACTACTTAATACATCTTTTGTGCTATTTTGCCGGTTATTAGAGCGCTCATCACTGTATTTCTGGTATATCCAGGGAATGTCTACAAAATATATTTTGAATGTCCAGAGAACATTCGTGGACATTCATGGAATGTTCCAATAAGACATTCAGGTAATGTTTAAAATGCTGACACAGGATTTTCCTGGGATGTTCAGGGAACATGTTTTCGGGGATATTCCAGGAATTTTTCAATGTCTGTGTACCTTCTATGGAATATTTTGGTGTTATTACCGCCGCACTCCACTTGCGATTTGTAATCAGGAAGATTGAACACATTGTTTCAAATACAAGTCAATCCATTTGTGACTAAATAATCATGGATTGACTTCTATTTGAAAGAATGTGTTCAATCTTCACAACTACAAATCGCAAGTGGAGTCCGGCGCTTAGGGCTACTTCCTCTTCGGTATTATGTATTATACTACAGAAATCAGGAACTTTCCTTCTAAATATATGTATGCATCTTGGCCATCAAACATATTCTTCCAAACATTTTTTTAAGGGGTTACATAAGTCTTGTGGGTAAAAAAAGTGACTTTTTAAAAAAATTATATCTCGAAAACTAAAATTTATTTTTATTTATAATTGGAACATGTAAAAGTATAGTACTTAAGGTAGTCTCAAAAAAAGTTTTAGCCAAAAATATTCATTTTTGTAGAGTTTAAGTTTTTTTGCCTTGGCAGCATAACTAAGTCCAGTCTCATCTGAAATCAAAAAGTTTCTTGTAGTTTATACCTCTGGCTAGAATATGAACGAAGGAATTAAAAAAAATGAAATTTGAAGATTTTACATAAGTTTAAACACATTTTTGACCCCAATTTTTCTCATTTTTAAAGTAATTTTTTTTATAAAACAAAAATGACCTCATCTAATAAAAAAATCCTTTGTTCATTCACTAGCCAGAGGTATAAACTACAAGAAACTTTGATTTCAGATGAGACTGGACTTGTTATGCTGCTCACCGCAAAAAAGGGCTGTTGTCGAAAAATTGCAGTCAACTCTACAAAAATGAATATTTTTGGCTAAAATTTTTTTGAGAGTACAGTGGAACCTCGATAACTCGGATTAATCGGGACCGCGGCCGATCCGGGTTATCGAAAATCCGGGTTAGCCGGAGAATATAGTAAAAATTAATAAATAACCTCCATTACAATTACAAAAACATGAAACACATATGCACAGTACACATCTAAATTACGTATAGTTGTATAGAGTGTAGAGTTTTGTTCATTTCTTGGTAAAAAACTCAGTCATACTGTAGAGATGTACCGACACCATAATATGGTAGGTCTGGATCCTGCGTACAAAAAAAAATTGATAAATAGCAAGCTGAAAATTTGTTATTAGCTTAAGGGTGTCTAGTCGGACAAACATTAATATATGGGAACACTGGAACAGGGGAAGTTTTAACTGTGGAACAGGTTAAAAATTTGGAACGGTCAGACCACGAAAACGGCACATGTATTTTTTCCGACAGAACAGACTTAAACTCTCCGAACAGAGATTAAACTCTCA
Source organism: Diabrotica virgifera virgifera (assembly GCF_917563875.1). Classification (NCBI taxonomy): domain Eukaryota; kingdom Metazoa; phylum Arthropoda; class Insecta; order Coleoptera; family Chrysomelidae; genus Diabrotica; species Diabrotica virgifera. Next base: position 139,073,336 of record NC_065444.1, on the reverse strand, counting down.
TGCAAAAATCAGACTGCTATTTATCACCAAATTGGCGTTTTAATGAGTGGAACATGTAGAATATGTCAAATGACAGGAATTATGACAGGTGATAAATAGCAGTCTGATTTTTGCATGAGAGTTTAATCTCTGTTCGGAGAGTTTATGTCTGTTCTGTCGGACAAAACAAATGTGCCATTTTCGTGTTCTGACCGTTCCAAATTTTTGACCTGTTCCACAATTAAAGCTGCCCCTGTTCCAGTGTTCTCATATATCAAAGTTTATCCGACTAGACACCCTTAAGCTATTAATAAATTTTTAGCTTGCTATTAATCAACTTTTTTTTCATACGCGGGATCCAGACCTATGGTAGCATAATATCATATTATGATGCTGCAATAAATTTATTTTAAAGATTCGTCTTTATCAATCCTACCTTTTCTAGTTTCTTTTCCATTGTCACTGCAACATTTTTACGTTTTGTTACCATTACGTAGACAAAGCAAACACAATCTGAAGCACGATTACATTACAGAACGGAAGTGATTAATAGGCTGTACTACACACAATACAAGAATTTTTAAATAGTCACGTCTTTTTTAAACAATGCTAAGACAGTTTGACATAAATAAAGAAAAAGGAATACAGACAGGTGTCTGTTCTTTCCGATAAGCTGAGACGGTCGCTCTGGCTGCCGCCGTGTGCATGAATCATTTTTACTATTGTACTTATGTGTTCAAATTACACAAATACACATTATCTCTGAAATATTATTTGGCCTACATACATTTTTATTTGATAAAATTGTTAAATTGTTTATTTGTTAAATTTTTGTCTGATGAAAATCGGTCCGGGTTAGCCGGACTTCCGGGTTATCGGGGGCCGACTTATCGGGGTTCCACTGTACTATACTTTTACATGTTTCAATTATAAATAAAAATAATTTTTAGTTTCCAAGATATAATTGTTTTAAGAAGTCACTTTTTTACCTGCAAGACAAACACTTAACAAATTGTTGATTTCAAATTGTAACAGTTGTTTTGCAAAGTATGATGCCCTCTTGTATTTTCTGTGTTATCTTCAAAAAACACAAAACAAAAAAATAAAACAAAAGTTTAACCACCTTCACACCACAGAATCAAGCAATCAAGTTACACAAATTTTCAAACACCTCACCTGACACAGCGTCTCAAGTACGATTGCGGACACCCGGGGCGGTAATCGATGGTGTCACCCCAAATTCTAAAAATAAAGATTGTTAAAATCAACGAAAATCCGATAAACGTATGTTTTGAATAATAAAAAAATTAAGAATTATAAGGTTTGTTCCAACACGACCGAGAACCGTCACGAAACGGTAACGCTTCTGCGCAGTAAACAAAATCCGTTCCAACAAAAATATGATCGTCATCGGATCGTTCTTCCCACTGTTCCAACAAGAATTGTATTCTTTCGGTGACTGTTTCGTGATGATCATTTCAGTAATCGGGCAAATGCATAATGTGCTGGTTGGACTGACTTGCGCACTAGGATTTAATTCTTTAAAGTTTTTGAGCCTTTGATCGACTAAAAGCACACAAGCTATCACCAACAAAAATGACAAATATATGATTACCGTCATGGGACGATAACTGGGCGATACAATTACGAACATGCGCACAACAAACGGTACAAGTAGTTTCGTGACGGTTTCTGGACCGTCCAAAAGTTCATGTTGGAACAAACCTATAGTTAACGAAACTGCGTTAAATAGTATATCATCATCATCATCGTCTAACCGCTATCGTCTACTGCTGAACATAGGCCTTTTTTAAGTTTCTCCATGTCTCCCTATCTTGTGCTACCACTATCTAGTTCCCGGCAGTTCTATATAAGTTTATTTACTTCTTTGGTTCACACTATGTGAATGAATTAAAATATTTTTTTAGCTTTACTAGCGACAAACTCTGAAATTACATTTTCTATATTTATGTTTTGTGTTGCTTCATGTTCGATAGTTAATCATCATCCAGCCTCAAAAGTCCACTGCTGAACATAGGCCTCCTCCCCTCATTTCTAACCCCATCTATCCTGCGCCGCTCTGATCCAGTTTTTTTTAGCTTTGTTAAGTCGTCCGTCCATCTTGTAGGCGATCGACCGACGCTTCTCTTGTCTTCTCTTGGCCTCCATTCCCGTAACCTCTTCGTCCATCGCCCATCTGTCGTTCTGGCTATGTGTCCTGCCCATCTCCACTTCAACCTGGCTATCCTTTCGATGACGTCAGTCACCTTTATTCTTCTCCTGATTTCTTCGTTTTTGATTTTGTCTCGCAGAGTTATTCCTAACATTGACCGCTCCGTTCGATAGTTAATAAACCTAGGTTATTTAGCCTTGTTGACGTCATTGTTTCTCGCAAGTAATTCTTGATTGATTTTAGCTTCCCAAAACTTCTCTCATATGAAGCAATAACCGATACAAAAATGGCCATAAACAATTTTAAGACGACCATTAAGTTTGGGAGAGATTCCATAAAATCCCATTCTACAATGAATTTTAAAAAGTCTACAGCTAACCATTTAGATGTTGCAATATTGGCCGCTTTTAAAAGTCTTCTGAGCCTTGGTATTTCTAGCAGGAGGTTCTTCTGATACCTCTTCATTTTAAAAGTCACAAAATGTTGAAACAGCTAATTTCAACTGTTCACTGTTCGTGGAAAAGCAAAGTGTGTGTCTGCACAGTTTCGAACAATGAAGCCATATTGGACTGATCTGGTTTCGAGTTCAACATTGAATATCAAAACATTTTAACATAATATTATCTTTTTGAAGTTCTACTCGAAGTGTAGCTAACTCACTATCCATTCGTTTTCTACGTCGAATTAGTTTTTAGGTGGGAATGTCGTCATCCTCATATTTTGTCGTGGCAAAATCTATGTATTAATTTATTTATAATATGATTACGTTTTTCTTCAATATAAAGACGAAGTGCCTCTATTTTGGTCATGATTGATTAACGGTTATGCCTTTAATTGCACAAAGCGGACATAAGGTTATGTGCAGTACCTCTGGTGTATAAATTTTCTTGTTGATGAGAGAATTCCTCAATTGAAGCAACAACACTATAAAAATGTTCTGCCAATACTTTAACTGCAGCCAGCATAGTGCGCAGTGACTGAGAACTCCAACGCGTTATGGAAAGTCGCTTAACAGATGTTTTGTTGTGTTTAATAAGCACTTCTTATCAGCTAATGGAAACATTTAAAAGAAACTTAAAAATTGCTTCTACAGTAGTTCTGAAAAATGTTACACAAGATGTGTTTTGTGCAAAAGAGTGACAAGAATCTACAGATCGAGCAAGTCTCGTAAATTTCACGATTGCGAGCCACGCTTCACGCAACCGTGTTTGCGTACTTGTGTTTCGAGTTGCGTCAGTTGCGTAGTCGTGCGGAGTTATATTTACCAATTCGCGCAATCGTACTTGAGACGCTGTGTCAGGTGAGGTGTTTGAAAATTTGTGTAACTTGATTGCTTGATTCTGTGGTGTGAGTGTGAAGGTGGTTAAACTTTTGTTTTATTTTGTGTTTTTTGAAGATAACACAGAAAATACAAGAGGGCAGCATACTTTGCAAAACAACTGCTACAATTTGAAATCAACAATTTGTTAAGTTGTTGTCTTGCAGGTAAAAAAGTGACTTTTTAAAAAAATTATATCTTGGAAACTAAAAATTATTTTTATTTATAATTGAAACATGTAAAAGTATAGTACTCTCAAAAAAATTTTAGCCAAAAATATTGATTTTTGTAGAGTTGACTGCAATTTTTCGACAACAGCCCTTTTTTGCGGTGAGCAGCATAACAAGTCCAGTCTCATCTGAAATCAAAGTTTCTTGTAGTTTATACCTCTGGCTAGTGAATGAACAAAGGATTTTTTATTAGATGAGGTCATTTTTGTTTTATAAAAAAAACTACTTTAAAAATGAGAAAAATTGGGGTCAAAAATGTGTTTAAACTTATGTAAAATCTTCAAATTTAATTTTTTTTAATTCCTTCGTTCATATTCTAGCCAGAGGTATAAACTACAAGAAACTTTTTGATTTCAGATGAGACTGGACTTAGTTATGCTGCCAACGCAAAAAAACTTAAACTCTACAAAAATGAATATTTTTGGCTGAAACTTTTTTTGAGACTACCTACCTTAAGTACTATACTTTTACATGTTCCAATTATAAATAAAAATAAATTTTAGTTTTTGAGATATAATTTTTTTAAAAAGTCACTTTTTTTACCCACAAGACCTATGTAACCCCTTAAAAAAATGTTTGGAAGAATATGTTTGATGGCCAAGATGCATACATATATTTAGAAGGAAAGTTCCTGATTTCTGTAGTATAATACATAATACCGAAGAGGAAGTAGCCCCAAGCGCCGGACTCCACTTGCGGTTTGTAGTTGTGAAGATTGAACACATTCTTTCAAATAGAAGTCAATCCATGATTATTTAGTCACAAATGGATTGACTTATATTTGAAACAATGTGTTCAATCTTCCTGATTACAAATCGCAAGTGGAGTGCGGCGGTAATAACACCAACATATTCCATAGAAGGTACACAGACATTGAAAAATTCCTGGAATATCCACGAAAACATGTTCCCTGAACATCCCAGGAAAATCCTGTGTCAGCATTTTAAACATTACCTGAATGTCTTATTGGAACATTCCATGAATGTCCACGAATGTTCTCTGGACATTCAAAATATATTTTGTAGACATTCCCTGGATATACCAGAAATACAGTGATGAGCGCTCTAATAACCGGCAAAATAGCACAAAAGATGTATTAAGTAGTGAGATAAAAAGACATGAAACTAGTCGAGCTGGGAAATTTAGCCATATTAACTTATACATTTAGATTGTATTGATTTTGTACCCCCTTCAGATGTATCAGACGAGTTTGGAAACTACCACTGTCACAGTGACAGTTTTAGTTGACATACTCCTCCGATATGTGTAAAGGTGGGATCAATATAACGTAAATTTAAAGGTTAATTTCGCTAAATTTCCCAGCTCGACTAGTTTCATTTCTTTTTATATCACAACTAAATATGTTGCCCATATTTTGCCGGTTATTAGGGCACTCATCACTGTACATCCTTGCTGATGTGACAATACCTCCTATCTGTTTTTTCATGAGTTTTGTATGAGAGATGGAAAAACATGTTTTAAGGTCACCTCCTATGTTCATATGTAAGTTTTGACTTGTTTTGTAGTTCATAGATAGTTTAATTTACTACAAAACAAGTCAAAAAATATCATATGAAAACAGGAGGTGACCCTAAGACAAGTTTTTAGTGTCTCTCTTACAAAACTCATGAAAAAACAGATAGGATGTATTATTACATCACTGACAATATGTGGCCATACCAAATAATACATCCTTGATAAATATAAACATTTTTATTGAACAAAATCTTTTCATACATTTTTTTAATGCAATTTACTGATATTCCTAAATATTTCAAAAAAATGTGTCACATTTGCTTTGTAAACCTTTCTTTTGCCTTTCGTAGCCACATATTCCGTTTCCTTCCTGGTTTTTTGTAGACCACTTCTCTCAGCTGATTCTAAAAAAATAAAATAAATGGTAATTTTTCTATCCTTTACAATTAACAATCAGAAGAAATATTATTTACAGATAATGATATGCATAATAATAATAGGTTTGTTCTAGCATCAGTTTGAAACCATCAGCGAATAGTGGACCAGCACGACTAGAGGGGATCGCACTGGTGACTGTATTATGTTCTTTTACTGACCAACTGTTTGCTGATGGTTTTTGACTAGTTTGACTGTTTGCTAGAACAAACCTAATAATGAATATTTTGTATTTTGACAATGACATCTGATGTGGAAGTCAAAACATTAATAAAATTATTTTTTCAAGTTAACTTTCACATGCGCGTCTTAAAATTGTACTTTTAATACTTATATCATAAATAACTATTAAAACTATCTTAAGAGGAAACAGTATCGATCAACAGGTAGCGAAAATGTGTTCCAAGATTGCGGCTGTAATTTTGAATATTTTTTCGAGATATTTGGCACACATATTCGTAATATAATAAAGAATGGCGGTACAGAGCCCAATTTGAAAAATATATTAATATGTGGAAATTACTCTGTAATTAAATACAATATAAAAAAAACGAGCTTGTCGCCATTAAGAAGAACAAAAAAATACACTTTCTTCAAATACAACTTTTTTATCCGATTTTGTGTTATTTTGGAACTACTAAAATTTTTTATTTCATTAGTAGTTCCAAAATTACACAAAATCTAGGCATCGGATAAAAAAGTTTATTTGAAGAAAGTGTATTTTTTTTTGTTCTTCTTAATGGCGGTACAGGCTCGTTTTTTAAATATTGTATAATTACAGAGTAATTTCCACATATTAATATATTTTTCAAATTGGGCTCTGTACCGCCATTCTTTATTATTTTACGAATACGTGTGCCAAATGCCTCGAAAAAATATTCAAAATTACAGTGACAATCTTGGAACACGTTTTGGCTACCTGTTTATCGCTACTGTATTACCTTAAAACATTGTAATTTGCTAAACCAGTATATTTTACTCTACTACTACTCTACTAGCTACCTCATTTTCCACTGTTTCTAAAGACTTGTTTACATGGGTAGAGTTTTGAGGAGAGTAGAGTAGCAGTAGTACTCTACCAAAAATGGCTTAATACCATTCACATGAGGAGAGTACAAGTATAGTACTGATGCTAGTATAGTGAAACCGATTTTTGTATTTTTAAACACTCTTGATTATAAGTGCACCTTAAATTCTTAATTTTTTGCTTAAGCTTGTTTACTCCAAAGCCCCCTTTGCCATTCTTTCGACGATTTCATCCTCCGCAGGTTGCTGCAAACTTTTATTTCTGTAGTATACACTACCTAAATTCCATAAACACTGGTAAGCGCTGTATTATAGCTCTACAAGTTTTAAAGTTTCATCTTCAGTGAACTTCATTTTCACTATTTACACAAAACACAATTCCAGCCAGCATGACAGCGCCCCCATGTACTCTCCTACCTACTCTATTCTGCCATAATTGAGCGTGTTCCATGGGTAGAGTGTGCAGCCGAGTAGACATTTTGGCAGTAGTGGTGGTCATAGAGTAGTTACTTTGCCATAGGTTGCTAGTCACTCTACTTTAACTCCAACTATACACTCTACCAGCTATTCTACTGTGCTGAGCATTTTTACAGGTAGAGTTACTCTACTCTATCAAGTACTTGCATCATTACTCTACCCGTGTAAACAAGTCTTAAATCTACTGAATGAAAATCTACTTAATCTTAATCTACTCTTAATGAAAAATGTCTAAAATCATTTACCCACCTAGTATTATTGTAGAATTTAAGACAGTCCAGTGCCTTATAAATAATTTCAATATGAATATTTTTTCCTTTAATTCTCCTTTGATACCACTCCATTTTAGATTTTCTGGAACTTATTTCATTGTGTTAATAGCCCATATTTATTGAAGGAACCCAATCTGGAGATTGTTATTATCGATTAAGTCGGCTGGTTTTCCTATAAGATTAAAATGTTAACATCTTCAAAAATCGTTACTGTTGTAATTGTAACTTACCAGATATAAAATGATTACAGCAGACAGGACAGGAAAATTTTCATTTCGCTAGTAAAACCTGTACATTGTATTGCATTTAACCATTGTTGTCTCTCAGATACCTTATTTAGTTCAGTTTAAAAGTGAACTTTCTCACAATTACTTTGCATTTCACACTTCAAAACACAACACCAATGAAGCATAATTATCTTTCTAAATTAATACTTCCAGAGAAAATGTTAAATTAATCTTTGTACAACACAAAATTACAAAGAAATACAACTAAAATTATCTAAAACTCATTAAGAACAGATAGAAGATTTTGATTTATCTTTTACACCCAGTAGCCATATTGATTTAATTTTGACAGCGTATGAATCAGTAGAAACATTTTCTGGCCGGATAGCCCTGGCAGCTAAGGCCATTCAAATGAAGAGAAGAAGTAGAAACATTTAAATTTGGTAAATATAACTCCGCACGACCACGCAACTCGAAACACAAGTACGCAAACACGGTTGCGTGAAGCGTGGCTCGCAATCGTGAAATTTACGAGACTTGCTCGACCTGTAGATTCTTGTCTCTCCATGGGCTGTTAGTGGTCACCGATGATGATTTAATTCTGTAATTCAATAGATAAAAGTGAGGTTAACATACTTTTGTCTTTGAATAGCACCATAGAGGTATTCGCAAAATTAAATTCCAACAGAGGGCGCTCAAAATTTCAAAGATGGACGACAACGCTAGGAAAACATTTCATTTTGTCATTTGAATTCACAGTTCTAAAACGTTAAATTAAAATCATTTACAGGAGTGTTTTGCCAAAGTAACCACTAAGTTTTGCAACTAAGACATCTTATAAGTTAAAGACGACTCAAAATTATGTTTAATCTGTATGCATTCATTAAAATTTGATGCTAACTACTGATTTGTTTTTACCTTTTTTTCATAAAAAAATCTGGCCCCCGATAATAATCAGACAGCGTTCTAGAAATTATTAATCTATCTTAGGATTTCTAATTTTGTTTTTAATTTAATTAATAGGTGCACTACAGTTTATTTTACACCGACATATAACAATTTTTAATTAAATAAAAACTGGAAACTTGGAAACTAAGTAGGTGAATTTATTTTATAATAATTGTGTTCTGGAAATTACGAAGTGGTCGGGATATTTTTCACAACAATGTACATTCTATGTACATAATATATACTACATTTTATTCATTTATTTAATTTTACAGTCGCTTAAACATTAAAAAATACTACGTTTAATACAAACGTTAAATTAACAAAATGTGTGATTTGGCATTGGTTAATTTAGGTCATTACGTAGAGTATAATAGGAATGAATACTGAGGAACACTGCAACAGTTTTTTTAAGTCGAAATTATTGTTAATTACAACATAAACTGACCGCAAATATGTACACAAGTTAATGGCAAAGTCAATGTTTTCCTTGAGTTGATGCTTTTCAATTTCGCCACCAGGCGTCGCCCACTTTGCGGTTCCTCGCCAATATATTAACATAGAGGGAGCCTACCTTCCGCGCTTCCTGACGACAAGATCTCAGGGACTGGTTTGCTGCATCTCCTTCTAACACATTGTATCGAGAATCTATAATGACATTCAGTGTGAAATAGGCACGGAAGAGGAGGACAACTGTAGCAGCTTTACTATGCGTAAGAGTGAAACAGCACTAATCCAAATAAAAAAGATGGTGTCGTCACTTCGCTCTGAATGACACTCTCTCTATGCTAATATTTAACTCTATGAATAGCACTAATCCATTTTTTTCTTTGATCCTGCCTATATTTGGATGTAGGAAAACGAAAGAATTTCATTCCACTATTTCTCCATGTACAATGACAGTCAAAAACAACACAAGAACCGCATTTTAAAAAATTAACGGAATAATAATTATTTTGATTTATAGAAGCAATCGCACGTGACGGTGTTGCCAGAGAAATTTTTGTAAATGTACTGGAGTGACTGGAATATTGACTAAAATGTACTACACCAACACATTTTGTACAAAAACTTAAAAAACGTCGTTTTATGTTATTTGAAGCAAATTTATTATATCACAAAATTTTAGGTTTTTACTTTAGATACTTTACTATCACAAGTTTGGTTGTTAATTGTATCAAATTGGTACAATTGTACCAACTCTGGCAACGCTTGTGGGACGAGCTTCCAATTTTCGCCACCATGAGAAGGACGGTCGGCATGATTTGAGTTTCCACTAGACTTGTGTTATGGACGGATTTTACGGGCTGTGATTGGTCGTATTCAAATCAATGACATATTTGATGACATTAAAGTTGGATTTATAGTTTGACGTAGCGTAGACGTAGACGCAACGGAGACGCACTGGAAAAGATCAACACCGAATTTTGTGTACTCGTGTTTATAGATGAACGCAAGCGCCTGACGGAACGTAAGAGAAACGTAACGTAACATAAGAGATGACCAACTTTCATCTTTTACAGTGCGTTTCTTCCGTCTGGCCAATCATAAGGCAGAATTTTGTTCTGTCACTCAAAGTGGACCCGCCCCGCCCCCTCATTCCTTGTGTTGTGTAAAAAGTTGATTGTCAACATATTCGAATTTTGTTAATTATTTGTTAATACAATGGATGTTAAGTTATTAATTTAATAAAAATATATCATAGTCATTTCAATATTTCAGATAAATATTAGTTGTTTATTAGCCTAATTCGTGGTTATCCACACATATTATACGATAGGTAAATCCAATAAACATTTAAAGACCAGGAAATGAAACAAAATAGTTGGAAATCCCACGGCATGCGGCACCAAAGAGCATACTTTCGTTTATTTCCTAATCCATGTAACACACAAAACAGATAAATATTATAATAAATAATAGTATAAGTATAAATAAATAAACACAAAGTTTGTTTACTGTTCGTATAATTTATAGGCTATGTTGTTGAATTAGAATTAAGTCATTGTTTACTCTTTCTACTCATGCGCAAAAATTCCGCTACGTCGATCTATAAATTGACATAATATTTTCTTCCGTCTCCAGTCCGTTTCTTACGTCTACGTTGCGTCTACGTCTACGCTACGTCAAACTATAAATCCAACTTTGAAAGAAATACGTCAACAACGGTTTTTCTCGCATGCCCCGCGCACTCTAATAAAAAACATGTAATCGTATTTATTTTCCTTCCATTTTGTCAGAGGCGCTGATGTCGGCATTGTGATTGGTGGAACATGACTTTTGACAAATCCTGCGCTATCTGTGAATCTGTGTTCAGTGTTCGTGTTCGTTCGTTCGTTGTCGTTCAGTTAAGTGCACTTTACATCAACAATAAATTGAACAATAAATTGACCAAGTTATTCAAGGCCAAATTTGACGTGTTCTCAAAGCACAATTTGACATCCATGTTTGTTCGTTATTAACTTGACGCCAATAAATTCGTGAATTTCTTGAAAGCAAAATTTTCTTGTCCTCAAAAAAATTGAAGGAACTTGGAATAAATGTTGTAAAAATGTCAATATTTTCAGTAGTACCAATGCAATGATTTTTTTATTAGAAGCTTTTGAATGTCGTTTGTTTCTTTGTTTGAGTAAAGTGTTTGATTTGAAACAGAATAGAATAGAACAGATTAATAAAATAAATAAAATAGAGAGATAGATTAGAATAGATATATAGTATAAAATAAACTGAAATAGAATAGAGTAGAATATAATAGAATAGATGTAATATATATGTAGATACTTACTAATAATAAAGTATTTGATTTAAAACAGAATAGAGTAGAATGTAACAGATTAAATGAAATATATAGATAGATTAGAATAGATATATAGTATAGAATAAAGTAAAATATAATATAATAGGTGAAATGATTGTGAAAAGCAATAGTTTTAAGTACCTAGGATCGGTATTACAGAGTAATGGAGAAATAGATGGAGATGCATGCAGTAGAATTAGGGCTGGATGGATGAAGTGGAAAGAAGCGAGTGGTGTGTTGTGACAGAAAAATTCCAATGAAGCTGAAGGGAAAATTCTATAAAACAGCCACAAGACCGGCTATGATGCGCGGAACTGAATGTTGGGCAGTGAAAAAGAAAGCGGAACAATGAATGCATGTGGTGGAAATGAGAATGCTTAGATGGATGAGTGGAGTGACAAAGAAGGATAAAATTAGATATGAGTATATTAGGGGAAGTCTAGGTGTGGCACCAATTGATGCCAAAATGAGAGAGCATAGGTTAAGATGGTTTGGTCATGTTCAACATCGAGACGTTAATCACCCAATACGAAGAATAGCTGAAGTGCAGATTCCTGGAAGGAGTAGGAGAGGAAGACCAAAGAAGACGATAAGGCAGGACATGTTGGTAAAGGGGATTAACATTGATATGACTCAAGATAGAATTGTGTGGAGAAATGCAATTAGGGAAGCCGACACTGCATAGGGATAAGGCAAAGAGAATGATGATGATGATAATAGGTGTAATGTGTAGATACTTATATAGAATAGGTTTGAAATAGAGTAGAATATAATAGAATAAAGATACTATATACCTACATAGATACATCCCTAATAGCACAAGGATGTCCTTCACAGACTTTAGGGAGGTCCGTTTTCGTCCAAGGAACGTCCTATTTTGGTCCAAATGTCGCGCTACCGAATGTCTGTTGGACGTCCACTTAAGGTCCAAAGGGACGTACATTGGACCTTAATCGGACGTCCTAGGGGACGTAAATTGGACCTTAACAGGACGTCCTATTTTGGTCCAAATGCCACGTTGCCAAACATCCAATGGACGTCCACCTAACGTCCGAGGGGACGTTCAGTGAATGTCAATTGGACCTTCATAGGATGTCCCAGTTTGGTCCAATGTCTTGCTGCCGAACGTCCATCTAACGTCCTGAGAGGACCTCCGGTGGACGTCTAGCATCGATATTTAGACCTGTGGAGAATGTATGGTGGGAAATAAAAAATATATTTTTAAGGAACTTATATTACATCTTATATTAAATTACAATTATTGGATATTACATTATTTACATTAAATTACAATACACTTCTCCAAGAAATTAACGCACCACCTTAAAAATAGGGCATTTTTGATGTCTCGAATTTTCTAAACCTGTTGTCTCATCTGAGTGATTTTTTTATAATATAGCCTAGGCTATAGGTTACATCCTTAAGCTTGTCATGCACTGGTAGCTATACTGTAATATATGTATATTATATCATATCGCTCTCTATAGTAATGAGTGAGCCTGCAGACAGGGAACTAATGGTTCCGTATGTGCAGGCTCACTCATTACTATAGAGAGCGACGTGATATAATGTATATTACAGTATAGCTCCCCGTGCATGACAAGCATAAGGCAGTAACCTATAGCCTCAGGCTATATTATTATAAAAAAATCACTTAGATGGGACAACAGGTTTAGGAAATTCGAGACATCAAAAATGCCCAATTTTTAAGGTGGTGCGTAATGCACTGTATATATAGGTAAACTTATATACAGGCTGTAGCAAAAATAAAATTTTTGTGTTTATTTAGTTGGCTATCTATTATAGTGTACAATCATCTAGAATATTTTGAACAAACTAAAAACATGAATATATCATCGAAAAAATAATAAAAAGGTCTTAAAATGCTTGGTTAGATATTAAGATCTAGTTAAAAAGAAACCAAAAACTGTATATTTTCTACAGAACGTAGATTATGAATTTTTAAGCCAGCTAATCCCATTTATTATACAGGGTGTCCCGAAAAGATTGGTCGTAAATTAAATCACATATTCTGGGACCAAAAATAATTTGAATGAACCTAACTTACCTTAGTACAAATATGCACACAAAAAAAGTTACAGCCCTTTGAAGATACAAAATGAAAATTCGATTTTTTCGAATATATCGAAAACTATTAAAGATTTTTTATTGAAAATGGACATGAAGCAATATTATTGCAGTAACATCTTAAAGAAAAATTATAGTGAAATTTGTGCACCCCATAAAAATTTTATGGGGGTTTTGTTCCCTTTAACCCCCCCAAACTTTTGGGTACGTTCCAATTAAATTATTTCTGCGGTACCATTAGTTAAACACTGTGTTTTTAAAACTTTTTTACCTCTTTCTATTTTTTCGATAAAGCTCTTTTTATCAAGATACGGCTTCTTTTTAAAATGGTTCAAAATATACCTAAAAATGTAAATCATAAATAAATTTTCATATTATTAGTCTCTACAATCGTACTTAACCATATACAAATATGTGGTGGATTTGACAAATATTCAAAATATCACGATAAAAACTGACTTCAAAAAAGTACTAAGAGGCAAAAAAGTTTTAAAAACATTGTGTTTAATAGTACCACAATAATAATTCAATTGTAACTTACACAAAAGTTTGGGGGGGGGTTTAAACGAACAAAACCCCCATAAAATTTGTATGGGGTGTCGGGTGTCCAAATTTCACTATACAGTGGAACCTCGATTATCTGTCTCTCTATTAACTGTTAACCATTTTGTAAGAGAGACTAAAAACTTTTTTTACAGTCACCTCCTGTTTTCATATGATATTTTTTGACATGTTTTGTAGTAAATTCAATTATCTATTTACTACAAAACATGTCAAAATTTACATGTGAAAACAGATGACCCTAAAAATGGTTTTTCGTCTCCTACAAAATTCATGAAAAAGCAGATAGGAGGTATTGTCACATCACCGACGATATACCAGAAGTATATGTGGCCATACCAAATAATACATCCTTGATAAATATAAACATTTTTATTGCACAAAATATATATATTTCTATATATATATATTTTTTTCCATAATCATCACTACGATGATGATTCATTTGTATTGAATTGTACATTGCAATTCTCTGATGTTTGGGAAAAAGGGCTTAAGTCAGAATTGCACATCGATAATGTTTTGATGATTTCTGGACCAGAAAAATCGGCTCTTTTTATTGGTACATACAGTTTAAGTCTGCAACACTTTTTTTATGGTCCAGAAATCATCAAAACATTATTGATGTGCAATTCTGACTTCAGCCCTTTTTGCCAAACATCAGAGAATTACAATCTGGTCATAACTGACCAATGAGCAATTTTAATTTAACCTAAATTACTACTGTTCCTTAAAATGAAGAGCTTACCCTATAGCGTCTCTTATCTAATCTAACAAGATCGTGCACTATTCTAACATACACAGGCACACAAGCACTACGCTCTGCTTTTCACTATCACCTATCACTCAAACTAGTTCAAAAGGCTTTGTCCTCTTCAATCTTCTAGTTTGTCCAGTAGTAGATATCGAGGAGCTGGATTTCCTCAATATTCTCATACTTATGAAGTTGTTGTTGCTCATGACCTCCTGCTATCTTCTTGATGACTATATTATCCAGGTTCCATTCCTAGGTCTTGATATTTGTTTATAAAGTAATATCTTATTATGCATCGACAATGTGGAGTTTCTTCCAACTAGTCAATACACTTTTTATAGGTATCTTTCTTTTGCCTTTCATAGCCACAACAAGGCTATAATACGTTTCCTTCCTGGTTTTTTTGTAGACCACTTTCAGCTGATTCTAAAAAATTAAAATGAATGGTAATTTTTCTATTCTTTACAATTAAAAATCAAAAGAAATAGGAAATAGGTACTACTATTTACAGGTAATAATATGCATAAATAATTCGTTTCCTAAAGAATACAGAAAATTGAAAACGTTTTTATAATACTTACATAATTGTTTAAACAAAAGAGACCCAGCCAGAGCAAAACTAACAGACAGAACTGCAAAAAAGCCACTAATTTCCATTTTCCCACCCCCTTATCTTATATGCATTTTCCAATCAAAATTTTTAGGTTGTCATGAACATGAAAGACTCAACCTCAACAAATAATAATAAACAAAAAGCTCTACTTCCACTTCCCGCCAAATGGACACAGGTTGGTGACACTGAATTCACGCCAAATAAATGAAAAAATAGAACAATTTTTCTTTTTCGTCAATTTCTTCACGTGAAGTTTATAACGAACAAACTTAGATGTCAAAGTGTGCTTTTACACGTCAAATTTGGCCTTGAATAACTTGGTCAATTTCTTGTCCAATTTATTGTTGATGTAAAGTGGACTTTATTTTATATGGTCGGTTATGTGATGTGTTTGGGTAACCATAAAAAGCTGATCTGATATTCAGTCGTGTTTTTTGATATTTTGTAATCGAGTACCTTTTTAAAGGTAAGTTTTTCTGATTGTAAGGTAGAGATTTTCTGATTGTAGGTACTGTTTATCCAACAGTTTTAAAATCCACATTTTATTTCGCGTTTTGTTGTTAGGTCTAATGGCTCCCATCAGGTGTTGTGTGCAGACGGTGGAAAAATTCAACGAGTAAACATATATTTAATCCAAATTAAATACTCATATTTATATGTAAAATGTCACATTATTGTATAAATAAATAATTAAGAAACAAAAGTTGTTTGTGTTGTACCTTTATTGTCCACTTGAATAAAATATTAAATATTGGAAGTACCGTATGGAGGCTATGATGTACCTAGCATGGAGGCTAGATTACGCCACTCTTCCTATCCAATCAACAACAAGAACGTTTAGAATTTCACACCTATCATGTCGAAGCTACAGACCACTTATGTGGAGGCCAGATTTGTAGTATCCTTCCATTTAACCAGGAGCTGAGATGGCGCTGAAATACGTGTCATGTTTTTTAAAGAGTAAGATCGCATTCTACCAAATCACACAACACTTTTTTCTATGTTTTCTCGTTTGTTTTTGTTGATGCAGTGTGTTTATGTTATACAAAAGAAAAATATTGATATTTTAGTTATTAATCTTGGATTTTGAGACTATTTTATACGTTTATACTTGTTTATTGTATTCATTTTTAAACAGCCATATTATTTCCAGCAAAAGTTATGGAACGTTTACAGATAGTAATATTTATAAAAAATAAACAAATTACTTTCTGTTTGCTTCCTATATTTTGTAAATTTTTAAAGCTTCCTCCCAGACTCATTTGAGTATTATAAGGTGGTTAATTTTACCGAAATAAATGGAAAGGATGGCGCATTTAATGCAGTGATTTGAGCTAATATATAACAACAGGTGCCGTGGCCGTTAGTAGGCATCCGCTATGAGAGAAATTTTTTGGAAAATACGAAAATATACATTATTTTAAGCTATTCTCAAAAAAAAATTTTGCGGATTATCCATTAGTTTTCATAATAAAAGACTTTGAAAATTGGATTTTATACACTTTTTTAGACCGCCATATTGATAATTACATGTGACGTTGCTGGATGTTGCCAAATCTATAAAAATTTTTAGTTTTACAAGTAACAAATTTTGACGCATTTTTGTGGGGAAATGGACCTAACCTAACCAAACCTGGACCGTACGGGCATCGGTACAGGAGGGATTTTTCTCGATTTATCTTTGAAATCTAGGGATTTTTAAAGTGTGACATAATTTTTATATTTATTGCTAGTGCCACCTACTATGTAGTAATTAAACAATTCAAATTTAACAATACAGTTTTCTTCAACTTTGTTGGCGTTTAATGTTTTGTTACAAATTGACAGCTAACAATGACATTTTCTTATTTTTTTGTTAAAATTGACAGCTGACAATGACATTTATAATATTTAACAAAAGGTAATGACAATTTCTTCTTTTTTTTTGTTGACATTGACAGCTGACAGTGACATTTTCTTCTTTTTTTGTTGACAATGACAGCTGGCAATGACAGTTTTTTTTGTTGACATTGACATCTGACAATGGCATTTTCTTCTTTTTTTGTTGACATTGACAGCTGACAAATGGTAATGGCAGTTCTTTCGTTTTTTTGTTGACATTGACAGCTGACAAATGATAATGACAGTTTCTTCTTTTTTTTTGTCGACATTGACTGTGACATTTTTTTGTTAACACTGACAGCTGACAATGACATTTTTTTTTGTTGACATTGACAGCTGACAATGACATTTTCTTCTTTTTTTGTTGACATTGACAGCTGACAAATGGTAATGGCAGTTTCTTCGTTTTTTGTTGACATTGACAAATGGTAATGACAGTTTCTTCGTTTTTTGTTGACATTGACAGCTGACAAATGGTAATGACAGTTTCTTCTTTTTTTTGTTGACATTGACATTTTCTTCTTTTTTGTTGACATTGACAGCTGACAATGACATTTTTTTCTTTTTTGTTAACATTGACAGCTGACAATGACATTTTCTTCTTTTTTTGTTGACATTGACAGCTGACAAATGGTAATGATAGTTTCTTCTTTTTTTTTTGTTGACATTGACAGCTGACAGTGATATTTTTTTCTTTTTTTTTGACATTGACAGCTGACAATGACATTTTCTTCTTTTTTTGTTGACATTGGCAGCTGGCAAATGGTAATGGCAGTTTACATAATAAATGGCAGTTTACAATTAATAAACGGGCAGACTGCAATTGCGCGCAGCGGTCAGAAAGGAGGAAGACCTAACCCTTCGGTCCAAACCTAACTTACGGGTAATAGAGTGAGAGAACCGCAGGAGGTATTTGACCGCTGCGCGCAATCACAACCCACCCTAATAAACATAGTTTAATTTGTATCTCTCCATTGACCTCACCGTACATAAACGGCGACACTGTCTTTCTTTGCACTTAAACTGTTTTTTAATTAATCAAACACTTTGCAAATGTTGGATTAATTCTAAATCACTTTTTTGTGTGATATTATTAATATCAAAATAAGAAGTTACATCCATTTTTCGATACTAAACGTGAATGACAACTAATCTTGTTTTGACAAATTTTCAAATTCCAAAGATATTTTGATTTATTTAAATTACATCAATATTTAAAACAGAAAACCTTACGATAAAAATTGGCAACCTAGCACAGTCCTTGTCGAATGTCGATCTAAATGTCATAAACATTTTGTGATTTTGTGTTGTGAATTTGATTACTTGATTGCAAAAATGTTGACAGAGAGAATTTAAAATTTTGTTGGATTATAATATTTTCAATATAATCCAGTATTCTAATAAAAATAATGAATTATACCGCACTAATATGGATTAATAAGATATAAATAAAAGGTCAGTACCTACAAATATAAAATATACACTTCTATTTGGGGAAAATATGTCTGAAATTAGTAAGGTTATGTATGGAAAAAACCAATTTGTAAAGTTGATTTTTATTTAAATGAATGAGTAATCCGCAAATTTTTTTCGGGAAAATAGCTTAAAACAATGTATATTTTCATATTTTCCAAAAAATTTTACCCGATGCGAATGCCTACTAACTGCCACGGCACCCTTCTGTTGTAAAAATAGTTTTCTGCTTGCTTTATTTCCATTTTACTGATTTAAGAAAATAATATCACATTCACAGCACACATTAATATACATAACTACCTATTATTAATATGAAAATAAAGTAGTAAATTAATCAAAACAATACAATTCACAAACACAACCTCAAAAAATTCACAAAAGAAAATCAGATGACGATCATAGAGGTATATATAGGGCTTTTCATTCACAGTCATTTGTTTCGAGCTACTGTCATATGTCGTATAATCCGTGTATATTAGTATTATACACAGATTATACAACATATGACAGAAGCTCGAAACAAATGACAATCGATGAAAAGCCCTATTAACATAGAGGGAGCCTACCTTCCGCGCTTCCTGACGACAAGATCTCATGGACTGGTTTGCTGCATCTCTTTCTAACACATTGTATTGGAAATCTATGATGACATTCAGTGTGAATATAGGCACGGAAGAGGAGGACAACTGTAGCAGCTTTACTATGCGTAAGAGTGAAACAGCACTAATCCAAATAAAAAAGATGGTGTCGTCACTTCGTTCTGAATGACACTCTCTCTATGCTAATATATAACTCTATGATGACGATCCCGAATCCCGAACGAGCCGTTAAAAACCGCTATGAATTCCACGATTTTATTGGTTAGCACTACCCACGTGATATCTGTGTTCGTATTGGTCAGAGAATTAAGCAATAAAGACAAATGACAATCAGCTGTGATGGAATTTTTATTTTGATGTAAATTCGCGATGAAAAACAAAGTAGCTGACCTCTGGTGGAATAGATTTAAACTACTATAAGTGGTATAAACAAACCAGAAAATTGTTGATTTGAATGGAATTTGGTCACTATTAAAAAATTTTTAGTAAATTTCAGCATTATGAGTACATTAAAATATTTTAAATCAAATCGGTATTGTTCTATTCCTCAATTGAATGTTTGTTTATACCATTTATATCGGCCATTTTCTTGCAGGGGCGTCATTTGATAGGGGGCAGGGGGGGCATTTGCCCCCCCCCTGACCCTGAAAATTACTGAAATTTAGAAAAAATAGATTAATTTTGTATTATGTTTGCATATAAATGTATTGTATATATAATGCTTGCCCCCCCCCCCTATCAAAATTTCAAATGACGCTCCTGTTTTCTTGCATTCGACCTGCCCTCTATATTCCGTTTCAATCGCGAATATTATTACTGATAATATTTATAAGCAAAATTATTCTACTGCACCTACAGTGACTCACAGCCTCAATTCTGAAATGATACAGTCGCTACTCAATAAAACTAGCTTGTGTCAGTGACTCAATATTAGAAAAAAATTACATACTGAAAGTAAGTTACTACAAGTCCTCTAAAACAGCATAAGCTATGTTTTGGGTTTCAAATATACCATACTTAAATAACAATAATCTTTTAATTATTTTGTGTATGATTTTGATAGCAGCTAAAATGATGTAAACTTTTAAAGGAGAATATTAATAAAGAAAACAAAACTCCTTGTTGCTTATTTCTTTGGCTGATAGAAGATTTATTTCTTGCAGTTCAGCTATGTAGATTATTCTTTTGTAATATCCCTCTAATTGTTTCTGGGTTACATCTATTTCCAAACTCTCTTTCCACCTCATCTCTCAAATTTGGTGCACTTTTTTGGGATTATTTGCTATTTCTCTGACAATACATCTTAGCTATTAGGACTTTGGAGATGGCTGCTCTGAAAAGTTCGTTTGATGTACAACTGTACCATTCTCTCAGGTTGCGCAGCCACGATATTCTGCGTCTCCCTATGCTTCTTTTTCCTTGAATCTTTCCCTGCATAATGAGTTGGAGCAAGTTGTTTTGGCCCATACATGACAACATTTTTCATATGAATTTCTAGTTACATACAACCTATCTTTTCATGTCGTAAGGCCAAACCCAGTTATACCAGGAAATTGGCTCAGGCCATAGCATTATTCTCTACATATAAAAACTTAAGAAAGTGTGTCCTTTTAGGTGACACAACAGATCGAACACAACGAGCCATGTGTATCTTTTTCGGTACACAGTGTTGAGGACAGTGTGTATCTAAAAGGATACACTGGCGCTAAGGCTGTTAATTATTGCATATTTGAAACCCAAAACATAGCTTATGCTATTTTAGAAGACTCATACTAACTTACCTACTTTCAGTATGTAAGTTTTTTCTAATAAATATTGAGCCACTGACACAAGCTAGCTTTATTGAGTAGTGACTGCATCATTTAAGCTGTGAGCCCCTGTATATGTTTATCAGTCATGGCCTAGCTACACATTAAAATTGTTTCGTTATCATTTCCTGCGTTGCTTTCTTCAGCGTGCACACTGATTTTTGTACAGCAGCTTTTGTAGCCAATAGTTACTCTTGTTTGTTTTCTAGATTTTTCCTAATCAGGTGCGGGAGCACGCCAAATAGAATTCTATTTTAGTGACCTCACGTTGCATAGCAACCGTCGATTCTCCCATTATGAAATTCTATTTTGTGACGTCAGCAAAATAGTATTCTATTTGGCGTGCTCCCGCACCAGGACTTGATTTCTTTTTGGTTTGTTACTAACTCCCTTCTACAATAGAGAGTTTGGGGCTTATTATTCGCTAAAGTGTTGGAATGCTTGTGGGTTTTGATATATGTACCTACTACCACAACTCTCAATACAAACTTTGATCAAACTGATAGTGTGACGACTAGATTTTTATAATTTGAACAAACTCCAGTTGTGACGTCACTTCCTGAGTTTGCTCAAACTGTTTGATCAAATTATTTGATAGTGAAACCACGACTTTAAGGATTTAAGTAACATCAATTTAATTTGCAATAAAAAAGATCATGAAGATTTGACGATGCTTGTAAATACATACACCCGATTTAGATAATTTAAGTGACAGCAATGTTTAGATTGTTTTGTCAAATATACCTACATGCAACAAAAAATTTAATAAAAATTTGCAAAAAAAATTGAAAGTGTTTTAAAGGTTTCAATATGTAAAAACATTGAACCACAGGAACGGTTTTTCTCCACAAAGGAACAAAAATCGTAGCAACATATTAATACGTGATACATTTAAAAATCCAAATGTAAATGAAATTTCAGACTTTTTAAAAGGACACAAGACACAACATGCCCTATACTTCACAAAATGCCGAAGAAAATCATAATTATTATATAATATAACATATAATTTCCCCTAAATTACTTTTCCCCATATCCAGTATATTAACTTTTATGTAAATTATCTCTTTTTAATTTTCATGCATTTATAATTTAATTTATAAGATCTATTCTAGGGCTGCCGTGTTTGTATTGAACAACTGAAATAAATAAAAAGAATAGGTACATATTATAACTATACAATAATTGTTTATATTTTTTATGAGATAAAAAGAAATATTTTATGAGACTAGGTACAGTCTAGAAAGAAGACTAGTAGAAACGAATAAATAGTGTTTTTTAATCAATACCGTTTTTCAATACATTTTGATTTTCTACCACACTTATTTCTATCATAAAAATTGTCAGATAAACAAGAAATTAATATTTATCCATCATCCTCAGTCAGCTGACTTGTTTTCTTGAAACGACACTTTGCATACAATATTGGTATTTAAATATCCCGCTCTGTCATTCTTAATCATTTGACCAATAGGAACACAGATATCACGTGGGTAGTTCTAACCAATGAAATCTTGGAATTCATAGCGGTATTTAACGCTTCGTGAATCCCGACCTATCGTAGCAAACGTATCAAACCTTAGACAAGGAAAGAGAGTATCAAACACGCTGTTATCGGATGCGCACGGGAAACAGAATTTTGGCCGACTTCGCGCATGGAACAAATTTTTCGAGGAGTGAGCTTAAGTGCACTTTACATCAACAATAAATTGAACAATAAAATTGACCAAGTTATTCAAGGCCAAATTTGACGTGTTCTCAAAGCACAATTTGACATCCATATTTGTTCGTTATTAACTTGACGTCAATAAACTCGTGAATTTCTTGAAAGCAAAATTTTCTTGTCCTCAAAAAAATTGAAGGAACTTGGAATAAATGTTGTAAAAATGTCAATATTTTCAGTAGTACCAATGCAATGATTTTTTTATTAGAAGCTTTTGAATGTCGTTAGTTTCTTTGTTTGAGTAAAGTGTTTGATTTGAAACAGAATAGAATAGAACAGATTAATAAAATAGAGAGATAGATTAGAATAGATATATAGTATAGAATAAACTTGAAATAGAATAGAGTAGAATATAATACAATAGATACTTACTAATAAAGTATTTGATTTAAAACAGAATATAGTAGAATGTAACAGATTAAATGAAATATATAGATAGATTAGAATAGATATATAGTATAGAATAAAGTAAAATATAATATAATAGGTGAAATGATTGTGAAAAGCAATAGTTTTAAGTACCTACTATCGGTATTACAGAGTAATGGAGAAATAGATGGAGATGCATGCAGTAGAATTAGGGCTGGATGGATGAAGTGGAAAGAAGCGAGTGGTGTGTTGTGTGACAGAAAAATTTCAATGAAGCTGAAGGGAAAATTCTATAAAACAGCCATAAGACCGGCTATGATGCACGGAACTGAATGTTGGGCAGTGAAAAAGAAAGCGGAACAACGAATGCATGTGGTGGAAATGAGAATGCTTAGATGGATGAGTGGAGTGACAAAGAAGGATAAAATTAGAAATGAGTATATTAGGGGAAGTCTAGGTGTGGCACCAATTGATGCCAAAATGAGAGAGCATGGGTTAAGATGGTTTGGTCATGTTCAACATCGAGACGTTAATCACCCAATACGAAGAATAGCTGAAGTGCAGATTCCTGGAAGGAGTAGGAGAGGAAGACCAAAGAAGACGATAAGGCAGGACATGTTGGTAAAGGGGATTAACATTGATATGACTCAAGATAGAATTGTGTGGAGAAATGCAATTAGGGAAGCCGACACTGCATAGGGATAAGGCAAAGAGAATGATGATGATGATAATAGGTGTAATGTGTAGATACTTATATAGAATAGGTTTGAAATAGAGTAGAATATAATAGAATAAAGAGACTATACATCCCTAATAGCACAAGGATGTCCTTCACGGACTTTAGGGAGGTCAGTTTTCATCCAAGGAACGTCCTATTTTGGTCCAAATGTCGTGCTACCGAATGTCCGTTGGACGTCCACTTAAGGTCCGAAGGGACGTACTTTGGACCTTAACAGGACGTCCTATTTTGGTCCAAATGCCACGTTGCCAAACGTCCACCTAACGTCCGAGGGGACGTTCAGTGAATGTCAATTGGACCTTCATAGGACGTCCCAGTTTGGTCCAATGTCTTGCTGCCGAACGTCCATCTAACGTCCTGAGAGGACCTCCGGTGGACGTCTAGCATCGATATTTAGACCTGTGGAGAATGTATGGTGGGAAATAAAAAATAAATTTTTAAGGAACTTATATTACATCTTATATTAAATTACAATTATTGGATATTACATTATTTACATTAAATTACAATACACTTCTCCAAGAAATTAACGCACCACCTTAAAAATAGGGCATTTTTGATGTCTCGAATTTTCTAAACCTGTTGTCCCATCTGAGTGATTTTTTTATAATATAGCCCAGGCTATAGGTTACATCCTTAAGCTTGTCATGCACTGGGAGCTATACTGTAATATATGTATATTATATCATATCGCTCTCTATAGTAATGAGTGAGCCTGCAGACAGGGAACTAATGGTTCCGTATGTGCAGTCTCACTCATTACTATAGAGAGCGATGTGATATAATATATATTACAGTATAGCTCCCCGTGCATGACAAGCATAAGGCAGTAACCTATAGCCTCAGGCTATATTATTATAAAAAAATCACTTAGATGGGACAACAGGTTTAGGAAATTCGAGACATCAAAAATGCCCAATTTTTAAGGTGGTGCGTAATGCACTGTATATATAGGTAAACTTATATACAGGCTGTAACAAAAATAAAATTTTTGTGTTTATTTAGTTGGCTATCTATTATAGTGTACAATCATCTAGAATATTTTGAACAAACTAAAAACACGAATATATCATCGAAAAATTAATAAAAAGGTCTTAAAATGCTTGGTTATATATTAAGATCTAGTTAAAAAGAAACCAAAAACTGGATATTTTCTACAGAACGTAGATTATGAATTTTTAAGCCAGCTAATCCCATTTATTATACAGGGTGTCCCGAAAAGATTGGTCGTAAATTAAATCACATATTCTGGGACTAAAAATAATTTGAATGAACCTAACTTACCTTAGTACAAATATGCACACAAAAAAAGTTACAGCCCTTTGAAGATACAAAATAAAAATTGATTTTTTCGAATATATCGAAAATTATTAAAGATTTTTTATTGAAAATGGACATGAAGCAATATTATTGCAGTAACATCTTAAAGAAAAATTATAGTGAAATTTGTGCACCCCATAAAAATTTTATGGGGGTTTTGTTCCCTTTAACCCCCCCAAACTTTTGGGTACGTTCCAATTAAATTATTTCTGCGGTACCATTAGTTAAACACTGTGTTTTTAAAACTTTTTTACCTCTTTATATTTTTTCGATAAAGCTCTTTTTATCAAGATATGGCTTCTTTTTAAAATGGTTCAAAATATACCTAAAAATGTAAATCATAAATAAATTTTCATATTATTAGTCTCTACAATCGTACTTAACCATATACAAATATGTGGTGGATTTGACAAATATTCAAAATATTACGATAAAAACTGACTTCAAAAAAGTACTAAGAGGCCAAAAAGTTTTAAAAACATTGTGTTTAACAGTACCACAATAATAATTCAATTGTAACTTACACAAAAGTTTGGGGGGGTTTAAACGAACAAAACCCCCATAAAATTTGTATGGGGTGTCGGGTGTCCAAATTTCACTATACAGTGGAACCTTGATTATCTGTCTCTGTATTAACTGTCACCTCGGTTAACCGTTTTGTAAGAGAGACTAAAAACTTTTTTTACAGTCACCTCCTGTTTTCATATGATATTTTTTGACATGTTTTGTAGTAAATTCAATTATCTATTTACTACAAAACATGTCAAAATTTACATGTGAAAACAGAGATGACCCTAAAAATGGTTTTTCGTCTCCTACAAAATTCATGAAAAAGCAGATAGGAGGTATTGTCACATCACCGACGATATACCAGAAGTATATGTGGCCATACCAAATAATACATCCTTGATAAATATAAACATTTTTATTGCACAAAATCTTGTCATATATTTTTTTCCATAATCATCACTACGATGATGATTCATTTGTATTGAATTGTACATTGCAATTCTCTGATGTTTGGGAAAAAGGGCTTAAGTCAGAATTGCACATCGATAATGTTTTGATGATTTCTGGACCAGAAAAATCGGCTCTTTTTATTGGTACATACAGTTTAAGTCTGCAACACTTTTTTTATGGTCCAGAAATCATCAAAACATTATTGATGTGCAATTCTGACTTAAGCCCTTTTTGCCAAACATCAGAGAATTACAATCTGGTCATAACTGACCAATGAGCAATTTTAATTTAACCTAAATTACTACTGTTCCTTAAAATGAAGAGCTTACCCCATAGCGTCTCTTATCTAATCTAACAAGATCGTGCACTATTCTAACATACACAGGCACACAAGCACTACGCTCTGCTTTTCACTATCACCTATCACTCAAACAAGTTCAAAAGGCTTTGTCCTCTTCAATCTTCTAGTTTGTCCAGTAGTAGATATGAGGAGCTGGATTTCCTCAATATTCTCATACTTATGAAGTTGTTGTTGCTTATGACTTCCTGCTATCCAATTATTCTTGATGACTATATTATCCAGGTTCCATTCCTAGGTCTTGATATTTGTTTATAAAGTAATATCTTATTATGCATCGACAATGTGGAGTTTCTTCCAACTAGTCAATACACTTTTTATAGGTATCTTTCTTTTGCCTTTCATAGCCACAACAAGGCTATAATACGTTTCCTTCCTGGTTTTTTTGTAGACCACTTTCAGCTGATTCTAAAAAATTAAAATGAATGGTAATTTTTCTATTCTTTACAATTAAAAATCAAAAGAAATAGGTACTACTATTTACAGGTAATAATATGCATAAATAATTCGTTTCCTAAAGAATACAGAAAATTGAAAACGTTTTTATAATACTTACATAATTGTTTAAACAAAAGAGACCCAGCCAGAGCAAAACGCAAAACTAACAGACAGAACTGCAAAAAAAGCCACTAATTTCCATTTTTCCACCCCCTTATCTTATATGCATTTTCCAATCAAAATTTTTAGGTTGTCATGAACATGAAAGACTCAACCTCAACAAATAATAATAAACAAAAAGCTCTACTTCCACTTCCCGCCAAATGGACACAGGTTGGTGACACTGAATTCACGCCAAATAAAATGAAAAAATAGAACAATTTTCTTTTTCGTCAATTTCTTCACGTGAAGTTTATAACGAACAAACTTAGATGTCAAAGTGTGCTTTTACACGTCAAATTTGGCCTTGAATAACTTGGTCAATTTCTTGTCCAATTTATTGTTGATGTAAAGTGGACTTTACTGATTCCTCCTATACTGTGACGGCACCGTCAACGAAAAGTTTATAAATGCACCCCCGAACGTCGAACGTCAAGGTCAC
Organism: Diabrotica virgifera virgifera; assembly: GCF_917563875.1. Classification (NCBI taxonomy): domain Eukaryota; kingdom Metazoa; phylum Arthropoda; class Insecta; order Coleoptera; family Chrysomelidae; genus Diabrotica; species Diabrotica virgifera. Next base: position 139,045,690 of record NC_065444.1, on the reverse strand, counting down.
CGTCGAACGTCAAAGTCACCGTCGAACGTCAAGGTCACCGTCGAACGGCAACGTTAACGTCAACGTCGAGTTTATAAATAGCCCTTAAACGTAGTTCAATGTAGACCTAATAATAAAAAAATCTCTTAATTAATGGAGTAGAGCATCATGTACCTAGTACTAATCCGTTGGCATCCAATGTAAGCCAAATTGTAGATCAGATTTCACCATGTAGTTAGAACATACATCTTGACCAGTGTTTGGCATTGTGGCTATTTAGCAAGGACAGAGAGTAAGTAATCGTAACCACACTTTTCAATTTTTAACATTCAAAATTTCACCCTTTTCAATTTTACTAAGTGAGATTACTTACTTTTAGGTTCACTGATGATGGACTGATAAGTCCGAAAACGTTTTGAACGTAATCCGTTTGGATTTTTAAAAATTTTTTAGAATTTTTATTAAATATACCGACTACACTAGGGAGTTTTACTTCATGTTAATTTTATTTAACTAGATGGTATACAGCCAACCTTCGGGTATTATCCCGTTTTATTTTTACCAATACATAATTACTCATGATGAATAAGTACATTATAATTAAAAATGAATAACCATTTTCATATCGCTGCATCACAAAGCCGTCTTATTATATTTCAGTTCATTTAGAGAGCACAATAAGCACTCTGACCAAACAGTTTCAAGACTCATTAGTTTTTCCATCAGATAATGCACATGTTGCTATCTCCAAACCGTGTAGCTGTAAGGGAGCTCGCACACCAAAGCAATATAGTACATCACATGTGGCATGCATTGTGAAAAGATACGCACTGAGTGTCACATCTGGTTTTCGGTGACTTTCGAGTGACCACTCAGTGCATATCTTTTCGCAATTCATGCCATATGTGATGTAGGATAGTGCTTTGGTGTGCGAGCTCACTAACATATGTACATGCATTGGGTTCTTCTTCTTCTATCTTGCTTTGGGCATACTCGGCTGCAAACTTCACTATTACCGGCCATACACATACAATGTGCATTTGCTATGTCATCATAACTGGCTATCACCCCACCCAAACATTTAGTGATTTAGCAATAGCTTTTTGGGAACCCTTCATCTAAAAAAAATATTTTAGCTTTTTGGCCTGTTTCAACTACAAAAATTTATTTTTATTACAGTATTTGCGTTCTTTAGAATGATTGAAAATATTTTATTTAAAATCAGACATTCATATAATATAATTTTAGAACAAACAATCATGACTGTTTATGATTATCTTTTCTATCATAGCCATTACATGTCGTCAACCTAATCTGTAAACTGTGTAACTCCATTTATCCAAATTGTACAGGAGACACAAAAAACTATTTTTCTAAATATGACTAATGCGAATACTATGTACCTCCAATTTTAAAAGATAGGATGCTAAAATGGAATATTTTCACATATCACTAACATTTGTATATTGTTTAATGAGTATTTAATATTGTTTCATACAGATATACAGTAAAACCTCCGTTAACCGAAATAATTGGGGGAAGTGCGTTTCGGATAACAAGAATTTTGGTTAAAAATAACATTGCTTTTTGTACTCTTCTTGTATCAAATTACATAGTTCTTGGTCAAAGTTGGTATTAAAACATACTATGAGGTGAATTCGTAATGTTTTCTTTATTGTAAAATAGAACAAAACAATAAAATTAAGGAAAATGAACATGTTTGAAATGTTTTAAAAAACAATTTCTGTTCTTTTGACAATTATGTTTTGCAGCTATGTTTATTACTTATATGGACGTTTCGGTTAAACGATGTTTCGGTTAAAAAGGGTTCGGTTAACGGATGTTTTACTGTATGAACGTAAATAAATCTAATATTTAGAACCAATTTATCCAAAAGACACTAATACTGTTACCCATATATTTCTTAATGGTGAATAAATAAAATAAAGGCCTACCTTTCCAACAATAATATAGAAATCATTAAGAATTTTTACTCCAGCTTTCAAAACAAATCCAGCTGTAAAATATTTATGTGCCTGGAAGGCTTTTGTATGCTTTCATCTGCTGCTTAGAGTAGTAACTGTGAGCCTCCACCAGATATGTATAAATATCTATAATAGTAATTTGGTGGAATGCACTTTACTGTAAAATCCAATTCTGACTGAACTGTATATGGATCTAAATCTCCAATTATTTTCAGCTTCAATAAATATCTAAAACAAAAGAAATAATGTTATCGCTTACAGAATTCATCATTATTGATAACAGGGAAAAATTAACAGTAAATAAAAATTGTTTCGTCCAAGGTCCCTATACCATAGGTTGTATGGTAACTTTGACATTGACAAATGAAATATTGTCATCGTGACGTCACCCAGACGATCAATTTTACGAATTGTTTGTAAATATAATAGGATACGTGATACGTGGTCTGGAGGCTATATTTGGTTATTAAATATCGTTAGTGTTTTAATTTGTGTTTATATCTTGAGATATAATGTATCTATAGATATCATTAAGTGTTTTTAATATAATAACTTAAACCCAAAACTCTTTTATAAGTGTTAAGATACATTTTAATGTGGTTGTATTAAGTACCTACTTACTTACTGGATTTTCTTTCTGCTGTATTGTATAGTAAAGGACATTCTTGTATAGAGACATTACAGTTCTGTAATGTCTCTTGCGGTTCTTCACATCAAGTTTACATCATCTGTGTAGGTTACAATCTGCTTAGACTTATTGAACAATATATCTAATTAAGTCTATAGATAATAGATCTATTATATGTAATTCTTTCATATAAAATTATAACCAATATTGCAGCTGTCTGAAGATAGTTTGAATAAACAATTATAAATTAAATGAATATATAAAATGGGGAAAATTCCCTTTATTGCACTGAAATTGTATTTTTTTATAATTTACTGTTAATGTAAAACTTCACAGGTACCTATATTGAATGGAATCATAATTTTTTAATAGTTTTAGATATTATAATCCAGTACCCAACGTAATCAGATGCTCTTATGTTAAACTTAAGGGAAAAACTACTAATTTTGATACATAAATCTTTAGTTAAATCTCTTTTTCACCATGGTTTACATGTTAGGAGGAATTTATAATAATGTACTATTTTACATGCATTATCCCCAATTCAAAATTATTATATACCTACTCAAAATCATTTAAAAAAAGTAAATTATATTCAACCCATTATTAATATACCTAGGATATTTGAATGATTTAGTCCCATATATACACAAGAAAGAATCTCCTTCTGCTTTAATTAAGTAGTAATGCTATTCTACTGCATATATTTAATTACAATTATATTCTATGATTTTTGTAACTCTACAGGTATCTACCACATTTTTTTAAAGAATATATGAAATAAATAGTCATTAAAAATCCAAACGTATTTTTTTTAAATATACACATTTTCAATACATTCCTACTTTCCGAGTTCATTTCAATGAGTGAAGTGAATGAATTTGAATGCAGCATTCTGGGTGACGTCACTCCCGCCATTAGATTCTCGACGCTGATTGGTGGAAAGTTACCATGCAACCTGTCTATTTATGAACCTTGGTTTCGTCTACCTTTCTCCAACATCTAGAGTTTCCAATAATAATTTCCTTAAAGAATCACTTTGCATTGTGGTAAAGTTTATAAAGTTCACAAAAAACAGCAAACGAAATCCAAATGAATCCAAAATAAAATACAAGGATAAACAATAAACAATGAAAAATCATTGATGAAACCATAACCTCAACTGTCATCAATATACGACTAACTTCACAACGGCTCTTAGCTTGGTTTAATTTGATACCACATTGGCGCTGCGATCTTAATCCGAATCGCCAATCCGCTGAGAGGGTTGACATGGAGGGGATGACACATATCGACCGTCCGCATGATTTGAGTTTCCACTAGACTTGTGTTATGGACGGATTTTACGGGCTGTGATTGGTCGTATTCAAATGAAGGACAGTTGCAGTTTTAAGGTTATACAGTCCGTCTAATTTACTTACCGTTGCACGTCATTATCTACGTTAGAGATCTAAGTTGACATTGTTGCCCAATTACAAAAAATTCTTGAATTCGTTTTAAATCAAATACATTACACAATTTTTTGAATTTTTGCGGACGTGGTTTATACAGCAAAACAAATTAATATTCAATGTAAATAAATAAAAACTTTAGAAATAGAAAACACGAATTAAGTTATAATCTTACGTTAAAGTACATAATAAAAACAGTAAATATAATGAAACAAATACTTATAATAAAGAATATAAACAAATATGAAGTGTCATCACCGCAACTGTCAAATAAATGTTACCAATTTATGCCAAAATATTACCTTCGTTCGATTATAGTTACAGTGTATTCCTAACAAATGTGCTTCATAAAAACGATTTTTAATCAATTTATACAAATTAAATGAAACATATTATTGTGTATTTCTTTAAGTTATCATTAATAGAACTCTTTAAGTATTATTTCTACGCGTATATAACAAAATATGTCTAGTGGCTGTAATGCCAGTGTACTCGGCAAAGTGATTCTAAAAAAGAACACAACTACCTCCTAAATATTTCGTGTTGGTATCATGTGACGTCACGGGCTATGACGCGAATGACGTGCAACGGTAAGTAAATTAGATGGAGTATACATGGGTTATACATATTTACATTTTAAATTATTTGTAACATAGTTCTTCTACAATAAATATATTTATAAATGTAAAGTTAATATTTTTCAGAGTATTTACGTACTTTGTATGCTGTTTTTTATTAAGTACTTATAGTTTTCTCCGATCTACATTCAGCAAAAATTATATAACTAGGGGGGTAGAAAATTAAATACTATAATTTATACTTATAAAAGAGATAATATTATATTTATTTGTGTGTTAAAAATGTATGATTAACTTTCAGACTAATACTAAATTGGCTCCGAGGCGAACAAAGTATTAACATATAAAAGTTTAAGGGTTGTAAGAACTTCAGAAGGAAATTTTAATACGAGAGTGGCTATTCCCCTGCCTAAACTGCAGTACATATTTAATTTAATTTAATGAATTGCCATAAAATAAACAGTCGTACTAACTTTTATGATGGAATTAATGGTAGGTATAGAGAAAAAAAAACAAATATAACGCTTTTTAAATTGTTTATTAGTGAGCTGTTCTTTAGATCATACATAAGGTCGATCATAGACTATGCCAGCATCTTATATGCATCTGCTGGCACCAATTTATTAAAGAAAATAAATGTAACGATCAATTGCTGAATTCAATTGATTGTTTGTCTAGGTGCCATGAGATCCACTCCTGTTGAAGCGTTATTTGGAGAAGCCATTGAATTACCACCACAGTTCTGTACCATCCGTGAATAAGTGGATAAGTCAAATCTTAAATTTTTTACATATTCCTCAAAACTAATAAAATGTTTAAAATGGCCATACCGAAAAGTTTGCATTTTTGAGTTATCGACTTATTCGAGTTAATTCTTAATAAAAATTCTTCTTTCTCGAAACTCCTTATGCCCCTCAGGGGTGTCGGAGGTCTTTTCATCCTCTATCCATCTCTTCCGTTTCTTGTGGTCCTTGCTAACTTTCATTTGTTTATGTGTTTTTCCTGCCCAATTTCTATAATCTGATCGATCAGCTTTTTCTTGGCCTTCCTTTCCTTCTTTTACCATACCTTTTTGATTCCATCACCTGCTTTGGTAGTCTTCCCTGGTCCATTTGGTTAATGTGTCCATACCAATTTAGTTTCTTTTTTGGATCTTCGTTATTATAGATTGCTGTTTTAGCCTTTGTCTAATATCCTCATTTCTTATTCTGGCCAATTTTGTTTTTCCTGCTATTTTTCTCAACTGCTTCATCTCCGCTGCGCTTATTGTACTGTCTATTTTTGCATTGTTTACCCATGTTTCACTTGCATAATATTAAAGTTGGTACGTATATTGCATTGTATACCTTTAGTTTTATTTCTTTCTCTATTTCTTCCTTTCCAAATATTGTTTTATTTAATGCATAGTAGATCTTATTTGCTTTTTTCGCCCTGTATGTGATTTCTTTGTCTACCTGTCCATCCTCTGATATTATTACTCCCAGGTATTCAAATGTCGAGATTTATTCCATTATTTCATTTTTGCGACTAAATAACGTTTTGTTTATTTCTTCCCTTTTCTTTTGGGTTACTATCATGGTCTTGATTTTCTTTACATTTACCTCCATTTTCAAATTTTCTATTTCTTCCACCCATATATTCATTAATTTTTGCATTTTTTCTTTATCGTCTGCTATTATTTCTAGGTCATCTGCATATAGTAATCCTTCCATTTTCACTGGTACTAAATTCCTATACCCTATTGTTGACTATTTGCCTTGACCTTCTTTTAGCACTCTTCATTACTCGATCCATTACTATAATATGAATGAAACTGGGCTGAGACTGTCCCCTTGTTTTATTCCTCTTCTTAGGTTTATTATTGGCGATCTGTTTCCATTTATTTGTACTTTGGCCAGTACATTTCTATATACTTTTATATGTACTTTTTGCCACGCTTATTATCTTTTGTGGGCTTTCCAGGTCTTCCATTACTGACCATATTATTTCTCTATTTATAGAATCAAAAGCAGCTTTAATATCTATAATCGTAATATATGTGTTGTCTTTACAACACAAAAATTCCTACCCAAAACTGCTCAAATCAACTTAATCTTTCACTAAAAAAAATAATTGTTGGAAATAATGGGAGTGTATACTAAACTCACAAAATTTTGTGGAATTTATTTCTATAAAATATTTTTATTTTGTACAATAAATACTTTTCTCATCTGTTATCAATACATTATAAAGGTGTAAATAAATAATTATTGATTGGTGTATGGTGTAATGTTATTTATGCCTGTTTACTGTTAATAATAATATTGCCCACATAACAATGATGTTCGCATCATGTTCTAAGCATATCCTACCAACATTCGTCGAAGTATATCCTTTTTAGTATATGCGTAGTACAAGCATAGCATGTACCATAAAAAACATTCTAAATTTCATGTTCTTTGCATGTGCCTCAAAGAATATTCCTGCACCGAATATACTGAGCACATTCGGGTACGTAGTATCTCGGAATGTTCGTAAAAGTTTATTCTTAGAATATACCTTAATCGAATATTCTTAGTATATGCGTAAGTATATGCAAAAGTATATACTTAACACATACCTACTTGTATATACTTTTAAAATATCTAAAAATAATATACTGTATGTACGTACCTATAGGAAGAAGAATAATATGTGAGCCTATAGATTATCAACTTCGCGTTAAGAATAATTAATAAAATTTATGTATTTTAGTAGGTACTACTGAACTATCTAATTCATTTTTTTTAAACCGTTTTAATTGTATGGTAAAAAGTTTAAAACTTAATTCTATTGTGAAGAAAAATGAGAAATTCTCGTTTCGTTTTCAGTTGAAATGAATATACCATTTTGATTTGAGTTTATACCATAAGTAAAATAATTTTCGGGAATCCGGAAACGGCCATTCATTGTCATTCTGACCCTTGCATTGCATTTTATACCTGCACAAGGGAAGGGGGTAGGTAACAAAAGAGCAAAATATGAAAATAGTTTCCAGTGCATTTATGTCTACGCTGTTAGGAAGGACTAAGTATTTCTAGCTGTTGTGTTAGGTATTCCTACATTAGGCAACACCCCACACGTTAGTTCCTGGCTGGCTTGGTTGGTAGAGGCCATGAGGTTAGAAGGATGACAGAGGGGTTTGGAGAGGTTAGGAGGCCCTAGATCACAGCGTGCTCATGCTAGGTTGTATCTACAAGAATTGTATAATAAATGCATCTATAAATCTCCAATATGCTTTTAAGTTTCATTAATACAACATGGGGTGCCGTGGCAGTTAGTAGGCATTCGCATCGGGTAAAATTTTTTGGAAAATATGAAAATATACATTGTTTTAAGCTATTTTCCCGAAAAAAATTTGCGGATTACTCATTCATTTAAATAAAAATCAACTTTATTTATTTATTAAGCGCAACAGGCCTTGTAGGCCTAGGGCTAAAATGTTTACATTTCTGATTACATAAATAATATAGTAAATAACTTAATATAACTTACATAACTTATAAATTTTATTTAAATACACTTCAGTCTTTTTATACACTCCTTCACAACCTCTCTCCATCTCCTTCTGTCCAATGCTAGTTCTTTTCATCTCTCAATGTTACTTTTCTTCAAATCTTCATATACACTGTCCTTCCATCTTTTCCTTGGCCTGCCTTTCCTCCTCTTTTGTATTGGTCTTCGTGAAAGTACCATTTTTGGCATTCGTTTACTTCCCATTCTCTCTATGTGCCCCAAGTATCGTATTCTCTGTGCTTTGATCGTCGTCGTAATCGTTGGCTCTTGATATAGTTCTTCCAATTCTTTATTGGTTCTTCTTCTCCACTGACCTTCTATTTTCACACCTCCATATATTGCTCTTTGCATTTTTCTCTCCCATCTTTCTAACAGGTCTGTTTCTGACTTTTTGAGCACCCATGTTTCGCTTGCGTATGCTACTGTAGGTCTGATAACAGTCTTATAAATTCTTATTTTTGTTTTTCTTGATACGTATTTGGATTTCAATAATGTGCGTAATGCTCCATATTTTTTATTTCCTTTAGCTATTCTTGCCTTTATCTCCCCTTCTTCATGACCATTTTCATCTATTTTGGCTCCCAGGTAAATAATTTCTTTGGCTCTTTTAAACGAGTATGTTTTTTCTCCATCTATTTGTACTATGATGTTATTCTCTTTTTCTTTTTGGATCTCTCCCATTATCATATACTTTGTCTTTTCTTCATTGATTTTAAGTCCGAATTTTTTGGCTTCTGTTATTATGTTTTTCATTAACTTTTGTAGTTCTTTTTTGCTTGTTGCTAATAGCGTCAGATCATCTGCAAATGCTATGCATTGGTGGCCGTTTTTAAATATCGTTTCTTGCATGTTTATTCTGCTTTTCCTGATTATTCCTTCCAATGTTAGATTGAATGCCATTGTTGATAGTGGGTCTCCTTGTCGTAATCCTTCCTTGGTTTCAAACTTTTTGGATGTATACCCTTTCCACGCTATTTCGTTTGTTGTGTTTTCCATCGTCATCTTTAGCATCCTGACAATTTTACTTGGTATCCCCAATTCTTTCATCAGTTCGTACATCTGCTGTCTATTTACTGTGTCGTAAGCCTGCTTAAAGTCTATGAACAAAGCATATAGTACTGTTTTATGTTCGTAACAGGTAGTCTGTATTTCTTTTAAGGCAAATATTTGGTCAGTCGTTGATCTGTTGTTTCTAAAACCTGCCTGGTATTCCCCCAGTATTTTTTCCGAATAATGACTTAGCCTTTTACTTATACTTTGTGCCAAGATTTTGTAAATTATTTCTAATAGTGCGATGCCTCTGTAGTTTTCGCATAGCATTCTATCACCTTTTTTATGTATAGGGCATATTCTTGCTATGGTCCACTCTTCTGGCATTTTTTCTACTTCCCATATTCTTTTTATCAGATCATATATCTCTTTCTGTAGTCTTTTCCCTCCTGATTTTATCATTTCGGCCGATATTTCTGTTATTCCTGGGCTTTTGTTATTTTTCAAGCTCTTTATTTCGTTCTTTATTTCTTGTTCTGTGGGTATTTCTATTGGATCTACGAAAAAAGGTCGCCAACAATTGGTCGAGCGAAAAAATGTCGCGCACATTTGAGCGCGTATCAAAAGGTCGCCGGCGAAAAAACAGCGCCGACGAAATAAGGTCGCGTGCAATTGATCGCACGAAAAAAGATCGCGTCAGAAAATATGTTTTCATTTGCATACTTTAACTTTCCTTCACACTTAATCCAGGCTTAGGTCAGATTTAGATGATGCAATAGAACTAAAGGATTGCTGTTAAATAATGACCCAAACAGTTAAATATTTTCTTATTAGTCATTTTAACCTATTGGTAAAAAATATTTCGTCAACCCAATATTGACTTCTAAATTACTTTAGTTTTATTTTCCACTTTAAATAATAGGAAAATAATTGGAAGTAAATAATCCTATTTGAAATTGATCATGTAAAATGTTCGACCAATTTAATGGTCGAATTAAGGTAATTTTAACTGTAAATGTTGTAGGGAAAGTACCTAGAGGTATTATTTCACGACTTGGCAGTGTCGCAAAATTTACCCTTGGTTATTTAAGAGTAACGCCCGGTTTCATAACCAGTTAAAGTGGACTTTAAGTTTTAAGTTGGTACCCTTGTCAATGCAATTCATATGGGTAAATGTCAACGTTAAAGTGAACTTTAGTTAATGTTCACATTAAGTTGATTATGAAACCGGGCGTAAGTTTTAATATAAGCTTAATATATTTTACAGGGTATATACTACATATAGATAGGGTAGGTTAAGGGCTACCATCTTTATTAAAATAAAATTTCCCAAATAAAATAATGATATTGTGGTTAAAAATTATATAACAGGCACAATTTCATTAATACATTGTCACTGGTGAGTACTTATTGAAGATATCATAGTTAAAGAATACATTTATATTAATAACAGATTTGCATACTTTAACTTTCCTTCACACTTTATCCAGGCTTAGGGCTGGCAGTTAGTAACTGGCGTGTTTAAAAGTTTTTTTAATTTTTATTTTTTTATTTTTTTCTAATTTTTATTTATTTTTTTTTATTTTTATTTTTTTGTGTTTTTTTAATTCTTATTTTTTTTTGTTTTTTTTTTAAATTTTTTTTTTAATTGTTTTTTAGTTTTTTATACTTGCAGTTGAAAATTTTGGGCAATTCCTCTTAAATATTCTAGATTTGGCCGGTTCCCGTATTGCAAACAAATCGTTTTTATTCGCCGCGCTGTATCTTTATAAATTTTTTTTTGAGGTTGTTGGTTTCCAGCTATGTATTGCTCCACTTTTAATCGATTTAAACTCTCTTCTTTCTTTAGCCCCGTAATAAACTTCCATAGATTTGGGTGTGCTGCATTTAATATCGAGGAGAAGCTGTTGTGCCAACCTTCGACAGCATTATTAGTACGCGGTAGATCTTCCTCTATAAATTCGAAGCAATTCCAAAGATTCCTTGGAAACATTGGCGGTCTTCTTTGTTGTCGTCGATCCAATCTGCCTATCCATACATCCTCAAAGTAGTTTATTAAAGGTGTTAGTAAATTTTCATTTTGAGTGTAAAACTCGCTGTCCAGTAGCTCTCCGAATGTTGCAACAACATCTACTTCAGGTACGAAGGCTAGGGCTGCCAATTGTCGCAGATGTAGAGCAAAATTCGCGTCTTCTGTATAAACTTGTTGCAGTCCTGTACCTTGCATGTTTCTCCACAAACATTGTGTGAAATGAAAGAAACATCCACGGATTCTGACTTCAGGAAACTCTTGTTGTAAAGCATTAATTGCTGCTTTTTCATAATCCACCATTATTGTTGTAGGACGTAAACCTGGTCGTAACGTTTTTAATTCATGGAAGAGTCGAGTGTATGTTGCCTGAGTTTTATTAGGAAGTAGAGCAAAAACAGTTGGAATAACGTTGCTATACTGTACGCAATGTATTGTATACAGCTGACCAAACAATAGAGGAGTACATGTGAATGTTCCATCGGCATACCAGTGTTCACAGCTCGCCATCAAAGTTAAATTTCTTTCAGTGGAAAATATTAAAATTCTCTGTTCGTTTGGACCACTGTCAAATAAAAGAAACGGTTCGCCGTTATTGTTTCTGGTGTATTCTTCCGGAATAATAAGCTCTGTTAAGCTTCTTGGATTTGCCGGAATAGCTTCCACTCTTTGGCGTGTGTTCTGAATAGTTCGCTTTAGGGATGAAATAGAAGGTAGCTGCCCAGTTGCACCCACAGACACTTCTTGTGAAACGGTAGCTATGATTCCTTGTGTTGTTAGTTCAACTTGATGAGCCAGTTCTTTCATTCTGTTACAAGCCTTTTTTGCTTCTAATATTGACGCATCGGCAACGTGGTTGTGACTTGTACTTTTCACTACTTCATCTCCCACTGTGTGAACTCTCCCGGTACATTTATGCTTATTGTACTGAGCGCACTTCCAAATTGTCTTTTGATCAATCGTTTTTTCCTTTCTATGGATATATCCATTATACACCAACATATTGGCACCTTTTTGACTCTTTACGTAAGTTAAGACCATCTTGACAAATCGACAAGCTAATGAATAATGAGATATACGATATTTTTCCCATCTTCTTATACATCCAAAATACATTAAAAAGTAATAAAAGTACGTTTCACGAATATGGAATAATAATTACCACATTAGTGAATAACGCACAATTAGACAAAGAACTTTTGTACAATATTTATTTTAGCATTTCCAATAATGTCTTATCGTAATGACTTCATGGAATTCCTAATAAATACATACACAATAAGGTGCCCTTATCTAAACTACTTATTCTTCACTAATCTGCATAACGACTTTCTACTAAGAACCAATTATGCTAATTACCGGTCTCTGAAAATACCAAAAATAGGTAAACTGGTACCTGGTATTCGTTTGTATGTAATATATACTGTAAATAGAACTATTATTACTGTACATTTTTAACGATATCCGATTAGGAAGAGCAAACACTTTTAAACACGCCAGTTTTTTGCTGACAGTCCTAAGCCTGTAAAAAGTGTGAAGGAAAGTACCTTTCTGAATTTAGATCCATATATTAAAATTATTCACGTAGAACAAAAAAAATACTTTCTTCATGTTAAAAATTGTTCAATTTTCAAGTATATTCACTTGAATAACCTGAAAATACCATATGAAATAATTTCCCATTCTCCTATATTTCCCATCTTCCTACACATCCAAAATACATTAAAAAGTATTTAGATATACGTTATTTTTCCCAACTTCTTATACATCCAAAATACATTAAAAAGTAATTAGATGGAATTCCAAGACTAATCGGCTCATAATGCATAAAGTTAAAGTATGCAAATAGAATTTCTTTAGAACCTTTTTGAAAACCAATTGAATGGTTTTAATAATGTAAAACATGACGCGATCTTTTTTCGCGCGATCAATTGCACGCGACCTTATTTCGTCGGCGCTGTTTTTTCGCCGGCGACCTTTTGATACGCGCTCAAATGTGCGCGACATTTTTTCGCTCGACCAATTGTTGGCGACCTTTTTTCGCGACACCATTTCTATTGCTATCTGATCATCTTCAATTTCAAGGTTTGTTTCCTTTTGTACTTCGCTCTTATTTAGCAGTTCTGTGAAATGGTTTTGCCAGTTTTCCATTATTTTTTCAGGCTCATTTAGCAACATCCCTTTATCATCTCTCATATATGGGTTGTTTTTTTGATATCCTCTTTCCATTTTTTTTGCTTCCTGGTAGAATGATCTTATTTCTTTTTTTTGAAATTTTTCTTCTATTTCTTTCAGTTTGTTCTCGTTGTATTTTCTCTTTTTGCTTCTACATTTTCTTTTCATGATTTTTCTCAATTCTCTGTATTCTTCTCTAGTGCTTTCTTCGTCATTTGTGAGATTTTTGAGTCTTACTTTTCTTATTGCTTCTGCTATTTCTTGACATTCTTCATCATACCAATCTTTTGTTTTGTGTTTTCTTTTGGTTTTCGCTAGGATTGCTTTACTTGTGTCCAAGATTGCTTCTTTGATATTTTGCCATTGTTTGTCTGGGCTTGACGTTTCTTGTTCCCTGATTAGTCTGTTGGTTATTCCCTGTTCATACTTCTTCTGTGTGTTGTTATCTTTTAGTAGTCCTATGTTAAATTGTTTTCCAATTTTTTCTGTTGTTTTATTGTTTCGCTTTATGTTATGCTCGATTTTATATTCTGCTCTCACCAGGTAGTGGTCAGAGTTACAGTCCGCTCCTCTCATGCTCTTTACATTTATTACATTGTTTGCATGCTTCTTCTCTATTAAAATATGGTCTATCTGATTTACTGTCTTCTTATCAGGGGAAATCCACGTTCCTTTATATATATCTTTTCGGCGTAATTGTGTGCTTCGTATCACCATTTGCCTTTCTGTTGCAAAGCCTATTATTCTTTGGCCATTATCGTTCGACACCTCATGCTTACTATATTTCCCTATTATGTGTTCGTATATATTCTCTCTTCCTACTTTAGCGTTGCAGTCTCCCATTATTATTTTGATGTCAAACCCTGGTAATTTATCATATTCTCTTTCCAATTGCTCGTAGAATTCATCTTTTTCTTCTTCTGTGGCATCTTCAATCGGTGCGTGTACATTTATTATACTTATGTTTCGTTTGTCCCCTTTTAATCTTATTGTGCATAGTCTATCTGATATTGGTTGGAATGCCATTACTCTTTCCTTCCATTTTCTCTGTATTATAAAACCTGTTCCTAACCTTCTGGTTTCTCCCCCGCTTTTAAAAAATACCACGTCTTCTATTTCTACTATTTCTGTTTCCAATTGTTTTGTCTCTTGTAAAGCTATTATTTCTACATTATATCTTTTAATTTCTCTAATTAATTCTTTGAGTTTTCCTGTTTCGTATGTGCCTCTTACATTCCATGTACCCAAGTTGACTTTAGTTTTCTTTTTGTTATCTTTACTTATTGCCTTGTCCATTGCCTGCGTCGTTTCCTTCTTATTTATCCCTGTTGCAAACTGTATCTTGTCATTTTTCGGCTTTTCTTTTTTATTGCTGTCTTGATTTGTTTTATTTCCATAGTTCGTAATCCTATTCTTTGCATTTTTCGTCGTCATTTGTTTCCTTTCATTGCTATTGCTTAGTTTTTTGCTTTGGTCTCTACCACCAACGTTTGGTTCATTCCATCCCAGCGCCATATTTCATGATCGGCATATATTTTCTTATACCCTACTTTCACTTTTCTCCCTTCCTTTCTTAGTTCTTGCGCTTTTTGTCTGACATGTTTCTGTACAATTCTGTCGTTCTTTGATAGGTCATCGTTGATATAAACTAGACCTTCTCGATTTCCCAATTTGGT
This sequence comes from Diabrotica virgifera virgifera, assembly GCF_917563875.1. Lineage (NCBI taxonomy): Eukaryota > Metazoa > Arthropoda > Insecta > Coleoptera > Chrysomelidae > Diabrotica > Diabrotica virgifera. The sequence continues at coordinate 139,030,665 of NC_065444.1, read as the reverse complement.
TTTGTTTCGCATGATTTTTCTTTTATCTTCCTTCTTTTCAAGCTCAACCAGACAAACTTTTTCTCCTAACTTCAGAGCCTTCTCTATTTGTACATCTACTTTTAATTCTGTCTGCATAAAATTTTTCATTGCATGTTTTAGGATATCTGGCCCATTTGTATCTATGTTCAATCCTTGTATAATTATATTTTTCCGCCTTTTTTGATTTTCTAAACTTTCAAGCCGTTCTTCTATTTGATAAACTGCCTGTTTTAGTTTCGTGTTTTCTTCTCTTAATGTTACATTCTCCTGGCGTAGCTCTCTTATTTCATCTCTATATTCTTTCTGCTCTCTACGCATCTCGCTAAGTTCTCTGGATTGTTCCTCGATTTTTAGACTTACTCCTGCCATCATTTCCATAATTTTTTGTATATTCTCCTCCATTTTCTCCTTTCTGTAGGAGGGAGATCTGCTTATTTTTCGACTTTTGTTAAAAGCCCGTTCCAATTCTTCCTCTTTTCTCTTCTTGTCGTTTTCGTCTGTCGTGGTACCGTCACTTTCTGTTCGAAATAATAGCTCTTCGTAAAATTTTTTGGAAAATATGAAAATATACATTGTTTTAAGCTATTTTCCCGAAAAAAATTTGCGGATTACTCATTCATTTAAATAAAAATCAACTTTAAAAATTGGTTTTTTCCATACTAACCTTACTAATTTCAGACATATTTTCCCCAAATAGAAGTGTATATTTTATATTTGTAGGTACTGACCTTTTATTTATATCTTATTAATCCATATTAGTGCGGTATAATTCATTATTTTTATTAGAATACTGGATTATATTGAAAATATTATAATCCAACAAAATTTTAACTCTGTCAACATTTTTGCAATCAAGTAATCAAATTCACAACACAAAATCACAAAATGTTTATGACATTTAGATCGACATTCGACAACGACTGTGCTAGGTTGCCAATTTTTATCGTAAGGTTTTCTGTTTCAAATATTGATGTAATTTAAATAAATCAAAACATCTTTGGAATTTGAAAATTTGTCAAAACAAGATTAGTTGTCATTCACGTTTAGTATCGAAAAATGGATGTAACTTCTTATTTTGATATTAATAATATCACACAAAAAAGCGATTTAGAATTAATCCAACATTTGCAAAGTGTTTGATTAATTAAAAAACAGTTTAAGTGCAAAGAAAGACAGTGTCGCCGTTTATGTACGGTGAGGTCAATGGAGAGATACAAATTAAACTATGTTTATTAGGGTGGGTTGTGATTGCGCGCAGCGGTCAAATACCTCCTGCGGTTCTCTCACTCTATTACCCGTAAGTTAGGTTTGGACCGAAGGGTTAGGTCTTCCTCCTTTCTGACCGCTGCGCGCAATTGCAGTCTGCCCGTTTATTAATTGTAAACTGCCATTTATTATGTAAACTGCCATTACCATTTGCCAGCTGCCAATGTCAACAAAAAAAGAAGAAAATGTCATTGTCAGCTGTCAATGTCAAAAAAAAAGAAAAAAAGATCACTGTCAGCTGTCAATGTCAACAAAAAAAAAGAAGAATCTATCATTACCATTTGTCAGCTGTCAATGTCAACAAAAAAAGAAAAAAATGTCATTGTCAGCTGTCAATGTTAACAAAAAAGAAAAAAATGTCATTGTCAGCTATCAAAGTCAACAAAAAAGAAGAAAATGTCAATGTCAACAAAAAAAGAAGAAACTGTCATTACCATTTGTCAGCTGTCAATGTCAACAAAAAACGAAGAAACTGTCATTACCATTTGTCAGCTGTCAATGTCAACAAAAAACGAAGAAACTGCCATTACCATTTGTCAGCTGTCAATGTCAACAAAAAAAGAAGAAAATGTCATTGTCAGATGTCAATGTCAACAAAAAAAACTGTCATTGTCAGCTGTCAGTGTTAACAAAAAAATGTCACTGTCAATGTCGACAAAAAAAAGAAGAAACTGTCATTACCATTTGTCAGCTGTCAATGTCAACAAAAAAAACGAAAGAACTGCCATTACCATTTGTCAGCTGTCAATGTCAACAAAAAAAGAAGAAAATGCCATTGTCAGATGTCAATGTCAACAAAAAAAACTGTCATTGCCAGCTGTCAATGTCAAAAAAAGAAAATGTCACTGTCAGCTGTCAATGTCAACAAAAAAAAAAAAGAAACTGTCATTACCTTTTGTCAGCTGTCAATGTCAACAAAAAAAGAAGAAAATGTCATTGTCAGCTGTCAATGTTAACAAAAAAATAAGAAAATGTCATTGTCAGCTGTCAATTTGTAACAAAACATTAAACGCCAACAAAGTTGAAGAAAACTGTATTGTTAAATTTGAATTGTTTAATTACTGCATAGTAGGTCAGTAGGTGGCACTAGCAATAAATATAGGTTTGTTCCAACATGAACTTTTGGACGGCCCAAAAACCGTCACGAAACTGCTTGTACCGTTTGTTGTGCGCATGTTCGTAATTGTATCGCCCAGTTATCGTCCCATGACGGTAATCATATATTTGTCATTTTTGTTGGTGACAGCTTGTGTGCTTTTAGTCGATCAAAGGCTCAAAAAATTTAAAGAATTAAATCCTAGTGCTCAAGTCAGTCCAACCAGCACATTATGCATTTGCCCGATTACTGAAATGATCATCACGAAACCGTCACCGAAAGATCACAAATCTTGTTGGAACAGTGGGAAGGACGATCCGATGACGATCATATTTTTGTTGGAACGGATTTTCTTTACTGCGCAGGATCGTTACCGTTTCCTGACGGTTCTCGGTCGTGTTGGAACAAACCTTATGAAAATTATGTCACACTTTAAAAATCCCTAGATTTCAAAGATAAATCGAGAAAAATCCCTCCTGTACCGATGCCCGTACGGTCCAGGTTTGGTTAGGTTAGGTCCATTTCCCCACAAAAATGCGTCAAAATTTGTTACTTGTAAAACTAATTTTTTTTATAGATTTGGCAACATCCAGCAACGTCACATGTAATTATCAATATGGCGGTCTAAAAAAGTGTATAAAATCCAATTTTCAAAGTCTTTTATTATGAAAACTAATGGATAATCCGCAAAATTTTTTTTTGAGAATAGCTTAAAATAATGTATATTTTCGTATTTTCCAAAAAATTCCTCTCATAGCGGATGCCTACTAACGGCCACGGCACCGTAAAATTAAATTGATTAAACATTAACACATCAATTAACTCATGCAAAGGCCAATTGTAGTGTTTGTTATAAGTATATGTACTTCACTCCTTGTATGCACATACTTACATATTTCAAAAGATAAGTACACACTTTACAAAAAGATCCAATGTCTATGGATCCGATACCTACTGGCCTTTTTGGATCATTAGACTTCTAATCACTAAATTTGTTTTAAATTATATATACTTGTGTTAGTGAAAGTACATTTTAGCTGTATTGTTGTAGATCACTGTAGCCTAAAATGTATTTTAATTCAACATATGAAAGTTCCCTGTAGAAAAAACCTTATATATTTGTATAAATTGTTTCAAGAGATTTAATTTAAATCAACATTATGATAGTCCACACTGAAAAATTCATGCACAATATTAATATACTTATTTCTTAGGATAATATACTTAATATATCACGATTTCTTAAAAGTCAGTATGCTAAAGATATCAGTTTTTTCTAAATAATAGCAATGAATATAGAGCATCTATATTCCTTGATAATAATTTATTTATTGTTTACAACTATTATTGTTTTGACCTGATGTATGAATGATGTATAAGCAGACCTTGCGATTCTCAACGAAGAATTGACGACTTCAGTGGTAGTAGATCCAGGTTGACATAGGATTTTCAAGCTAATTATGATAATGATGTTGTTATGAAAGCCATATGAAAAACTATTAATAGAAAATTATTTGCAAATGTTTATAAACTAAATTCGCTCTACCGAGATTCACTTTGACACATTCGGAATAGGAAACATACAACACAAAAATTCCTACCTCGCACTATTAACTGCTAAAATCAACTTAATCTTTCATTAAAAAAAGAAGAATTATTAGAAATAGTGGGAGTGTCTACTAATCTCATAAAATTTTGTGGAGTTTATTTCTAAAAAATATTTTTATTTTGTACAATAAATAATTTGCTCATTTGTTATCAATACATTATGATGGTGTAAATAAATAATTATTGATTGTCGTAAGGTTTATGTTATTTTTATGTCTGTTTACTATTAATAATATTGGCTATGAGCAGGTGCATTAGTTGTGTAGTAATTTCCAGTCACTTCTGACAACTGACCTTTCCAAAAAAGAAATTACTAACGTCAGTGTCAAAGTGAATCTCGATAGAGCGAATTTAGTATATATGTATTTTTTAAACATTCCTTAAAAGATATTGTGATATAGTTTTTCCTTTCAAAAATAATGAAGTATGATGGACTATCATTTGGTTATGATTATGATTTTGGTAAATATATAATCTAATTTTTTAAATTTAATTTTTATTTTAGATTTTCTTTATGATACAAGAAGAACTGAAGTTATTATAAAACCAGTGGCTGAACATTCATGACAAAAAGAACAACCCATTAAGTAGCCAGTATGCAAAAGCAACAATTAAATTGTGAAATTTGTTGTAGACCTGTGTGAAGAAACATTTAAGAGCACACACTGGAGGAAAACTTTATCAATGTGAAATTTGTGTTAAGCATTTTACTCTAAAATCTAATCTAAATCAGCATAAATATGTCAGTTATATTAATCAAATTATCTGGATACATCTTCTTCTAAGGTTTATAGAAAGCAGTGAAAGTGTAGAGTGAAGGTAAATATTTCCTTGATGACTGCCTTCTTTTCATATTTAATCATATTCAGTTGTTTTCTTTAGACATTCTTCAATTTTCACTTATTAGGTATACACAGTGTGTCTGCGTAACTTGGAACCATATGGAAAACTTTTTTTTATTATCAATGTTACCAAAAAAAGTTATTCTTCATAAACTGATCTGCTTAGTCTAAAACTTAAACTGCAATCATCAGATTTCAACCTTTTGTCAACAGTATACGAGGTATGTCAAAAAATATGAATTTCGCTCAAGAGCATGCTCAAGTACCTTTATTTTTCACAATGTTGAAAATTATTATTATAAAAAGTTGTTCGAGATTAAATACTATGTTTCAATATGCAATTACATCTCATGAGCGAAATTCATTTTTTTACATACCTCGTATAAAACTGATAAAATTGGATATATATTATGATTGCATCTTAGTTTTTAGACCATATTAGAGTAGAGTATTTATTGGTAATAATGTACAAATGTACTTTTACAGGTCAGCAATAATTAAAATTGTCTAAAATTACATTAAAAGTTGACAGTACTTCAGTAAAAAAAACCTATTACTAAAATTTAAAAACTAAACACTAATTAAATTACAGGACAAAACAAAATTTAGATCTGAAGTACTCCTCAAATGAGTAGAAAGCACCCATCAGAAGATAATTTTTAATTCGTCTCTTAAATTTGTTAAAATCAAGACTTTTAATAGATATTGGTATACAGTTATAAAATTTCAATGCTAGGTATCTGGTTCCATTTCTGGTCCTCTCAAGTCGACTGAAGTCTGGTACAAGGGCATCATGATTCCTAGTCTGATAAGTATGCTGTTGTGTTTTATACAGATCTACATTTTGATGAACATACAATAGGCACTGCATAATGTACACAGAAGGTAGTGTGAGAATCCTCAGGTTTCTGAAAGACTGCCTACAATCGTCCCGATAACCCTGACCTGTGATTATGCGAATACACTTTCTCTGCTGACCAAACACCTTATCTATATGGCAAGAGTGTCCCCAGGAAAGGATTGCGTAAGTTAGTCGTGAGTGAAAGTTGCTGTGATATGATGTAAGAAGGGTTTGAAGGGAGGTAACCTTAGATAGGTTTCTAAATAAAAAGAGTTGGCTTGAGAGCTTTTGGGAAAGTTTCAGTATGTGCCGTTCAGTATTCAGTATTGACCTTTTTATAAAATATAATTTTTTTGGTAAAAATAATTATCATAAATAAAAATGATGTTGGTTGATACCATTACAGGAAGGGGCTTGCATCCAGATTATGTCAAATGTTTGCAGTTTCCACAATATTTTTCAATGTACATCATGTGACAATACACAACAGCCTCTTAGATTTTTTCTTGACAAGTGACCACTTAGCATAGATGAAACTAGTGGACTCTTTTCTGGTTTCAAAAGATTGTATAATTGGTTCTTTGAATGACTATTGAGAATTTTCTTGGGTGAGACAATTTGCACAAGGATTTGACTCGGGAATGCTGTTCACAATATAATATATTGTTCATATTATTCAGTCTACCGAAACAGCTATATCTTCAAATATTAATAAATGCTGGTCTTTTGTAAACAATGAAAGAAAAAATAGTGCTTTTCCTAGTGGACTCAGGCAAAGATATTGCAAATTTATTTGCTGATTATTTTTGCACTTTATTCTCACAGTAATCTGAATGTGCCTGGTCATGAACTATCTTCATCCGATATTAATATCACTAAACATATAATTTTAATATCAGCTCTCTTTTCTTGATATTAATAAGGGCCCAGTATACCTCCTCTGTTTTTAAAGAAATGCAGTTTTAACCTTTCCAGGCCGCGAATTTACAAAACCTATATTGTCCTTTTCATGAGCATTTTTCAGTGCGTAACAAATGATAGGAAAAAGGGTAAGTCCGTGATAATACACATTTATGACATTTATTCTAACATGACATTTTAGTTAAATCTGACAGTTGTCATATTTTATTTTCAATTTGGAATAAAAACAAATCAAATGTGTTTCTTGCATTTATAAAATGGTATTTTCTTTGATTTGTGTAGTCTTATAAATTATACAGATTATATTTGTAATATTATTATCTAATTAAAAAAAATTATTTTTTTTTATTATGGCGCCATCTATCGACAACTAGAATAACTAGAATAAATGTTGTAAATGTATGTAATCAGCGACGTGCCTTTTTTTTTCTGTCACATACAATTTAATGCGTTAGAAAGAAATCGAAAAACTGTGACGCACTGAAAGATGATCATGAGAAAAAGAATACCAATACACAGCAGCGACTGAATTCGAGTAGGGTTTGTATGCAGAATATTAGTTACATATCCTATGCTATTTCGGTCCAGAAATTAACTGTATTGGTGTAGGATTTGCAAACCAAATTTTTGGTTATTACCGAGCAAATGTTTATACTGTTTCGGTCATGTAAGTAAAACTAATCAAATATTTACTAAGTGGATTTATTATTATGTCTATCATAAAATTTAGATATGTTTTGAAAATTATAATGAATAATGCATATTTGGATAATATTAAAAATTAAAAACAAATGAATAATTACTAATGTACGAATATATACAGGATGTCCCTGTAAGTTGGAACCATATGGAAAACTCTTTTATTATTGACTTAACGAAAAAAAGATATTCTTCATAAAAAGTTCTGCATGGTCTAAAACAATCATATGATATTAAGTTTTATTAATAGTATATGAGAGATGTCAAAAAATATGAATTTCTTTCAAGAGTAACGTATCTTTATACAGAGAGGGGCTAAATTATGGAATAAATTCATTTTCTCTAAAATGGACGACTTGGGAGAAAAATACCGAAACAGGTCGATTTTTATTTTTAAATTATAATTTTTTGGCACATATTTCATAATAGTGACGTCGTCCATCTGAGCTTGATGACGTAATCGATGATTTTTTTAAATGGGAATATGGGTCGTGTGGCACCTCATTTGAAAGGGTGTTCAATTCGCTATTCAATAATATAAACACAAATATCATTATTTATACAGGGTGGCCAAAAAAATTTTTGAATTATATTAATTGACGAAAAAAGAAGAATGCATGCAATTTATTTAAATCAAAATACATTTTATTGCTATCAATAAATAGAAAAAATGTTTATTTCACAAATAAACATTTCTTCTTGCTTAAATTAAATCACAAACAGCCTCCCACGTACATACCTCTTGGCAGTTTGAACATTTAATTTAAGCCAAAAACCAATGTTTATTTGCCAAATAAACAGTTTTTTCTAGTTTCCGACAGCGATAGACAGGCCCGACCAGAGGGGGGCAGGGGGGCAAAATCCCCGGGGCTCGGGCCCGGCCGTTAGCAAATTTAAAAAAATTCCTTTTATTAAAATATTTTACAACAGATTGAATTTGCTTGCGGTTTTAATTATGAAATTATTATGAAATGATTTACTTGAAAACTGTTAGTAAATCAAACATCTCAGATATGTCGCTGAAACCAGCAGAACTTTTGAACAAGCTCGTGTCCCTTAATGTGACAAATCTTTTCCCCAATGTGTGCATTGCTCTTCGCATATTCTGTTGCCTACCAGTATCCGTTGCTCAGGCCGAGAGATCATTTAGTGTTTTGAGCCGAATTAAGAATTGTTTAAGATCTACTATGGGTCAACAACGATTATCTGATTTGGGACTGTTAAGCATAGAGTCGAAACTTGCAAAAACTCTTGATTTCGACCACGTGATCCAAAACTTTGCGGATATGAAAGCAAGAAAAGTTATGCTGTAACTAACAGTTCTATTGTAAATAATTAAAAACAAAGTTTTATTGTTAAAACTGTTTTAATTTTCTTCCTTCCTGTGTCAATAGCATGAGTGTTCACTATTACATATCCCAGTTTATGAGTTATCAGATTTTTGGGAATTTTCGTTCAACTGGGTTTGGGGGGGGGGGGGCTGGGTCTCATCCCCGGCCTGGCTCTGGGTGGCCCTGGCGATAGAAAGTATTTTGATTTAAATAAATTGCATGCGTTCTTCTTTTTTCGTCAATTAATATAATTCAAAAATTATTTTTTTGGCCACCCTGTATAAATAATGATATTTAAACACAAATTTTGTGTTTATATTACTGAATAGCGCAGAGGTCGGCAACGCGGCGCCCGCGGGCGCCACTGCGCCCTTCAATAAATTTTAATGCGCCCTTAAACTATTGTTAATTTAGACAAGAAATTCAAAACGTATATTTTTTATATTTTTTGCATTATATATTTTTTAGGTCAAAAAATAGTTGGCGCCCGCCATGAATTTTTAATTTAGTATTTCACTCTTTACATTAAAAACGTTGCCGACCTCTGGAATAGCGAATTGAACACCCTTTCAAATGAGGTGCCACACGACCCATATTCACTATTATAATTTAAAAATAAAAATCGACCTGTTTCAGTATTTTTCTCCCAAGTCGTCCATTTTAGAGAAAATGAATTTATTCCATAATTCAGCCCCTCTCTGTATAAAGATACGTTACTCTTGAAAGAAATTCATATTTTTTGACATCTCTCATATACTATTAATAAAACTTAATTGATCAATTGATGCAATCAGATGATTGCATCTTCGGTTTTAGACCATGTAGAACTTTTTATGAAGAATATCTTTTTTTCGTAAAGTCAATAATAAAAAAGTTTTCCATATGGTTCCAACTTACAGGGACATCCTGTATATATTCGTACATTAGTAATTATTCATTTGTTTTTAATTTTCAATATTATCCAAGTATGTATTATTCATTTTAATTTTCAAAACATATCTAAATTTTATGATATAATAATAAATCCACTTAGTAAATATTTGATTAGTTTTACTTACATGACTGAAACACTATAGACATTTGCTAAATAATAACCAAAAATTTCGTTTGCAAATCCTACACCAATACAGTAAATTCGCTTCCAGGCCATTGTATCACATATTTAATTGTTCCCTTCAAATTCCAGATTACTGGAAAGAAAGTTTTCTTAAACGTATATTTAAAGATGGAGATAAATCTCTTGTTGATAATTATCGTCCTATTAGCATCATTGGTGTGATACCCAAAGTGTTTGAGAGTCTGGTTTGTGACTTCTTAAATCCTTTACTCGAGCCTAAACTTATCAATCAACAATTTGGGTTTAGAACCCATAGATCTACTGAGCTGAACCTATTAACTTATGTAGATTTTTTGTTTGACTCCCTGGAGAAAGGGTGTCAAGTTGATACAATTTTTACAGATTTCTCCATCGCGTTCGACAGGATGTCTCATGGTCGATAAGCTCAGAATGATTGGTGTTGATGAACCAATGATTTCTTGGTTTAGCAGCAGGGTTGGCAGGTTTAAACCAACATGCTTAAAGCCTTGGTTTAAACCAACTGGTTTTTTAAGAAAAAAACCTGTTTTTTTTATTGAACCTCCAAACTGGTGTTTTTATTTAGAATCTTTAATACAGCTGCCGCAAATGAAGAAAATTAAGATAAATAAATTCTATTTTTTTACTTTAGAACTTAGCTATTTTGAATATTATTACATTTGAAGATGTTTTTTTTTTGTTATTTTAATTTTTTGTGTGTGTAAATAAAAATAAAAGCTGTCTTAATCATTTTTTTCATTGTTTATTACTATTATCTTATAAAATAATTTATTTACTTTTAAATTATTTAGACTTACGATACTTTGCATCAAGTAAACCTGATTTAAACCAAATAAACCTGTTTTTTTTTAAACCTTGATTTTTTGCCAACCCTGTTTAGCACCTACTTGTCTAATCGTAGACAGACAGTAAAAATTGATAATTTTCTTTTCAAAACAATTCTTGTTTGTTCAGGAATTCCTCCAGGCTCACATCTTGGGCCTCTTCTGTTTAACATTTTTATAAATGATATTCATAAACGTTTTTCCTCTTCCTTTTTTTTTGGCTGTTTGCTGAAGACTTGAGCTGTCTGATTAAATCTCCCAATGACTGTGATAAACTTCAATATGAGCTAATCAACTTTTTGGATTGTTTTACAAGAAATGAGATGAGTCTAAATGTAAAGCCATTACGTTTTCTCGGTCCAGATCCCCAATCAAATTTGAATATAAGATTGGCCAGCATTACCGTGATAATGTACTTTCAAATTGCTATGATATTTCAATATGATAAATTGCTTTCAAATTAAACATTTTGGACAACTACAATGGCACAGATTTACTATGATTTACTTAGATACTAGCTACTATATATAATATATGCCACCCATCTATGTGTCATAAGAAGAGAGATTTGTATTACTTTCTACAATAGGTATAATAGAAGTCTGATTAATAAAAATCTTTTTTTAAATTCTCTGAATAGAAATCTACTTTGATTTTCTAGATTTTTAATAAAGAAATTAAAAACAGCTATTTAGTGTTTTATTTAGTTTGCAATAGTTATTTCCAGTAAAATTTTGCTTAATTTTGTTCAGACCATTTTCCATAGCACCCAATTACAATATGTTTTTATTGTACATTTATGGTAAAATTTAACAAAATTTAGTATAAGGTTCTAGAAATAAAAATGGATAAAAGTCGTTTTGGATATATGCATGGCAGGTCCACAACAGCAATTTTTATTTAAAGACAGCTGATGGAAAACTTGAGTGAAAGAGAAAGACTTGCACATAGTATTTATTAATCTTGAGAAGGCATATGGCAAAGCTACCAGGAACATACTGGTACTAAGTAGGAAAGGAGTGCCGGCTGAATATGTGGTGCAAGATATATATGATATGGTAACAATTAGCATTATAGCAAATGCATGTGAAATTGGTAAATTTTGAGTGAAATTAGGGTTCCCTGCTAAATTTATTCTGATTCATCCTGGATCAGATAATAGCTAACCTTTAATGGATCCTTGGTTGTTAATGTAAGAAGATATTTTGTAGAAAAATTAGAGAGAACTGTAGGAAAACTAGAGCAGTTAAGATAGGCGCTTGAAGAAAAAGGATTAAAATTAAGTAGGACAAAACAGCAGTGGCGGCTCGTCAGAGGAGGCAAGGGAGGCTCAGCCTCCCCATAAATTTTTTACACACTCTATACTGTTTTGTTTGCGAAAACAACAATTACTCTCACTATTATACAACGTGTAAATTCCATATTATCACTAATTATCCATACGTACGCCGTACGGAGCATTAGCATTAGAACGCATGATATGATCGCGTCTCAGTTTTATTACATATTATTGTAGGCAGCCCCTGGGTTATCCCGAGATGCACGAACGGAGCCGAGAAGCCCAGCTTTCTCCGTCGCTAATGCTCCGTGCAGCGCAGCAGGCGTTTAAGGAGACCCGGTCTCCTAACAGTGGCATCTACGGCGCCATCACACGCTGCCCGGAGATATACCAAGCGAGGCAGTGTAGCTTCTCAGCTCCGTTGGGTGGTTGGGTGCGTCTCGGGACAACGAATTTTAGGGTCCTGACTAAAAATAATGAAAAATCTAGAAGTGCGAATTTTGTTATGAAATTTGGTATGTGGGGTTATAATAATATTTGGAACAACTTGCTCAAATAACTTCTTCCGATATCTCTAACTCAAAGCAAAATATCGGTAATTTATCGTGTTTTTGAATTCGCAGTAGGCCGCGTTTAGAAATAAAAAAATTCAATTGAGTATCTTAAAAAATTTGAAGCTTCATTATGTATGGACTGCAAAACTTCAAATCTGTATTTATTTTGATATGCATAGGTATTTATTTACAAATAGATGGAATTGTTAACAAATAAACGACACAAACTTTGGTATTAAACTTTTACTATTAGACTAACTATTTTTAAAATGATGATATCATGAAATTATGAATTAGGATGATATTATAAAATGTAAATAAAAAATGGTCAAAAGATGGGGCCTTAAATTACATTTTTTGGCGCATTTTTTTGCTAGTGCAAATTTGTCTAGATATTTTACAGTTAGGTATAGCCTCCCCTATTGTAAAAAATCACGAGCCGCCACTGCAAAACAGTATATTTTTTTAAAGATAGTATTCCAAATCTGCATAGATTAGTTAGCTTGGATAGACAAGAAATCACACAAGATAATAGTTTTATGTATCTGGGATCGACATTACTGTGCAATGGGGAAGTACATGGACATAAAGTTAATAGAAGTAGAGAATTAGATAAAGTGGTACGTGGAGTAGTGTGTGATAGAAAGCTACCAATAAAACTAAAAGGTATGTTCTATAAGACTGGCTTAAGACCAACTATGTGAACTATAATGTATGGTACTGAATGTTGGGCAGAATACACTTCCGAATTTTATGTCTTGTTTTGATGTTTTTTCAGGTTAAAAAGTAGTGACCGGAAGTTTGGCAAAAATGACTCAAAATTAGTGATAGCCTATATCAATAGATGAAAAGTTCACAAAGAGTTCTAATATCAACTTTCGGACATGTTGGATGAAAACTTAGGACTTATGAAGTCCAATTGCTTGTTTAATTTTTCGTATGCATTAGAATATCACTCCGTATTTATTTACTGTTACTGCTAAGAAATCTCAAAAACTGAAGAACTACTGCCTTGTCTAAAGAGCTAATGGGAAAACTAATAAGAGGACATTTCTATTTCTACAGATTAAAAATTAATAATACATTCGAATTATAAATTATATTTTGATTTGAGGATTTCAACTTTACAATACCAATTATAATAAAAATAGTATTTCAAAAGAACAAGTAGTGAACTATGAATACAACTTAACAATATTTTCACAATCACAACTTACATAAATAAAATTATGAAATTAAAAAATGTGACAAATTCGAGTATTAAAAGGTACTCTTGCTTTAAGTCGGTAAAATACACCGTCCGGACACTGGTTTCATAATAACTTCAGTTCTTCTTTTATTAATATGAAGAAAATCTAAAATAAAAATTAGGTAAGTTTAAAAAATATAATTATATATTTATGTGTACAAAATCATAATTATAACCAAATGATAGTCCATCATACTGATTTTGATCTACCTTAATTACTTTTGAAAGGAAAACCATATCACGTTATATTTTAAGGAATATTTAAAAAATACATATATAAACATTTGCAAAAACTTCCTATTAATAGTTTTTTATGGCTTTCATAACATCATTAGTTGCGTTCGCGGGTACCTGATTTTGTCAGAAAATTGGAAAAATTGTCAGAAAACACACGCGCATTTTAAAATAATATAAATATTATCCTTAATAGATAAATATACAAGGTATATTTATCCAGTATAATTTAATAATTAGTTATTAATATTAATTAAAAGTAAATATACCTTGTATATTTATCTATTAACAGTATTATTTATATTGTGAGGTTAGAAATTATTGTCAGCGACAATTTGTCAACTGTACCTGCGAACGCACTTATTATCATAATGAGCTTGACAATTATGTCAACCTGGGTCTGCTACTAGTGAAGTCGTCAATTCTTCATTGAGAATCGTAAGTTCTGCTTATGCATCATTCATACATCAGGTCAAAACAAGAATAGTTATAAACAATAAATAAATTATTATCAAGGAATATAGATGCTCTATATTCATTGTTATTATTAAGAAAAAACTGATATCTTTAGCATACTGACTTTTAAGAAATCCTGATATATTAAGTATATTATCCTAAGAAATAAGTATATTAATATTTTGCATGCATTTTTCAATGTGGACTATCATGATTTAAATTAAACCTCTTAAAACAATTTATACAAATATATAAGGTGTTTTCTACAGGGAACTTTCATATGTTGAATTAAAGTACATTTTACGCTACAGTGATCTACAACAATACAGCTAAAATGTACTTTCACTAACACAAGTATATATAATTTAAAACAAATTTAGTGATTAGAAGTCTAATGATCCAAAAAGGCCAGTAGGTATCAGATCCATAGACATTGGATCTTTTTGTAAAGTGTGTACTTATCTTTTGAAATATGTAAGTATGTACATACAAGGAGTGAAGTACATATATTACATGTATAAACTCAACAAACACCACAATTGGCCTTTGCATGAGTTAATTAATGTGTTAATGTTTAATTAATTTAATTTTACTACAGATACCTATGGAAACATAATCAGAACAACACTTACCATTTTCCACATGCATTACTTCTTTTATTTTGATGTCTTCAATAATAACTTCTCTATTTATTTGGTCCAAAGAATTTCCATCATAGAAATAACTATTTTTATCAGTCTTAAAGACTCTTTATCACGGTTTTAACAGAATAGGAACATGATTACAGCATCACAGGGGTTGTTAGTATTTTGGATTTTAATTTTACATTCTTCTTTGTAAAAATAGTTTTCTGCTTGCTTTATTTCCATTTTACTGATTTAAGAAAATAATATCACATTCATAGCACATAATAATATACATAACTACCGATTATTAATATGAAAATAAATTAGTAAATTAACCAAAACAACAATTCCCAAACACAACCTCACAAAATTCATGAAAATCAGATGGCGGCGGTCACGACCAATCAGCAAACGTATTCACTGTCATCGGATGCGCACGGGAAACTGAATTTTGGTCGACTTCGCGCACATTCACCAAATTGGAACATCGAAAACAATGTATTTTTCGGGGAGTGAGCTTCTGACTGATTCCTCCTATACTGTGGTGCCGTAGTAGTTAGGCGTAATGTCATATGTCATGTCACTTTCTTATTTCTCTCTAACCTTACAATTTTTATTTTTTGGAATTTGAAATGGTTTTAGAAACTTGGAAGTGTTAAATGTAGAATGTTGATAACTAATAACTGCAAATGATTATGAAAACATGTACTGTTCCTGTTAAGCTTAACCAAATGGAGAAAAAACAAGGCTTAATTAGAAATAGTTGGAAGATTGTTGCAAAAAGGGTCTTATATTCTGTTAGAGATAGTTTATGTGAATATTTTTTATCTGACAAGAATCATATACCTACAGAGAATATTTTTAAAATAAATATCAACAATATTGTGATGAAACTAGTAGTGTACATAATTTTTGTATGCATGAAATTGAAAATATGTATGGTGTGTACTGTTCAGATCAACCAAATGGATTTATGGAGAATTAATAGACCATGGATCAACAGAATCATTTGGAAGAATGTTGCAAAAAGGTCCTATATTCTGTGTCTGAGATACATTATATATTTTTCTTCTTCTGGCAATGCTGTACACAGATTATTTTAAAAATAAATATATCAAATAAATTTTTGGTAGTTTCTTATTGCTACTTTCAATATTAATAATATAATGTATATGCCTTTTGTTACGTCTAGCAAATCAAAATACTGAGAGGCTTAATTTTAGTTCCACACACAACCAATTTATACGCAACTTGCAACAAATTAATATTGCCTCTTAATTGTTTTGTTATGTCCACCTTTACCAGTCTGTTTCTATTCGTTCTGTATGTAATTTCTTTCTTTTAACTATTATATTTTGTGTTATATATGACATATTTAGTATACTAAATTGTTCCAAAATTTGTAAAAAATTGTAACTATTGGGCTTGTCCTGTGGAAATAAAAAAAAACAAAAAATTGTGATAACATGTGAGTTCCTTTATTTCATAACGTTTTGGCTTTCTGTTCCTCAGGTAGGACTGGGTTAGTAGTCACCCTGAGAAGCAGGGTCTTCCGACATTGTTATCACAAATGGTAACATTGCTCCAGTAGTGATCCTTTCTCGAGTTAAATTGCTCTTTTGGTAATTTGCTACATTAGTAAGGTTACCTGGATTGCTTTGAAATTTGCACAGTATATTTTTGGCTACTTTTTATTTACTTTACATAATTTTCCTTTTCTACATTAAATTTATAGTTATACTCGATAGTAACAAAGAGTTTCTCTTATCCTGCCCCTTAAATGACTGTAACCTCAATAAAAAACTAGAGTCTATTATATCGACGGTTAAATACTGAAACCTCAAAATCTACGACTTTTCAGGATAGTGAAATAACTTCGTTGCTTAGTACATGTTTTTATCTCTTTTGCTAAAAAGTATGTTTTGGTATTTTTTTTTCAAAGTATTAAATAATAAATACTGAGAAAGAAAAAGCCTTTACTAAGCAGAGAAGTTTTTCACTCTACTGAAAAGTTGTAGATTGTAACTTATGAGGTTTCAGTATTTAAGTGTGGATATATACCTATATGAATGGTACAGAAGAATGGCAATAGTGCATTTGAATTTATTTGGAGAAAATTTAAAAACTTATTATAAAGTCAAATTTAAAAAATAATAATAATTACTTTGACTTTATAAGTTAAATCTTAATTTTCAATTTGTTCGAAACTAATCCAAATGGACTATTGCCATTTTTCGTCTATACCCTTCATATATTATTTATGAATATAAAAAAAAATTATTGGTTAAAATATTATTTTCAATCATTTTGTAAACTTTCCTGTTGTGATCTTTTATTATTACATAAATAAAGAAATAAAAAGACAGCAGTACAACTAATTGTTTTATTTATTATCAATAAACAAACTAAGTAATCTATAAAACATTAAAACAACAAACTAAATTAATAACAATGTAAAAAAAAACTATAAACATATCTGCTTCCTTGGCCTCAGGTGCCGTTTAAGTATTACGTATCAAGTATTACGCGGGGTCGGGGGGGGGGGGGGGGGGGGAGTTAAAAATCTTCAAAAATTGTGTTACGTACAGTGCGTTACATAGGGGGGGGTCTAAAATCGCGTTATGTAATACTTGAACGCTCCCTCAGCAGCACCTTCAGGATTCAATGCCTCCAAGCATGCACGAACATATTGAGAAAATGTATTATTTAAGATAGTTTTTTCTGCTTGAGAAACAAGACTACCTACCATTTTTTATGAAGCAGTGATTAAATTTGAGTGTAATACCCTAATTGATACTGTAAGAAATGAAAACTCACTTTTAAGTACTGAACATAAAAGAAAATGACTAACAGACTAGGTTTTTCTGGAGTTAAATGTGTGCACATCTTGTGATGTGTCTGATATTGGGACCGTGCCAGTTCGGCAAAGCGACCTCTATTTCTACGCTCTGTACTTTTATTCGCACTTTTAATTATATTGGCCAATTATATTAGTCCTGGTTGCTGGATAATTGTCAAGGCCATAGTCCAAAAAAATAATAAGAAGAAAAAATAAGATGCAGGTTATGTTATGCAAACGTAAACAGTTGTATGTAGTAAATAAAATTAGTTATTAAAATGCAGTACTGCAAGCAAAACACAATTAATTAAATTTACCTTTATATAATAATTGCATATCATATCAATATTGTGGAGCAATATATAATTTTCCTGCTTCAATGACAGAAGGTATGAAATATACGTCAATTTGACAATTTCAATTGACAATATGAATTATTTAAGATAGTTGAAATATTCTCCGCGACTCGCGCACGGTCGTTTCTCGTTTCCCTTCCAAGTACTTGCACACCGCGAATAGGTTCGTCCTCAAATATAATTTCAATAGGTGCATAAGAGACAGTGGAAGATGTTCTGCTGCCTTCTTCAATTTTTAAATTTCCTTTGTAGCCTTAAATGTCCCTTATAAAACAATTATAAGAATTAATAAACCAGAAATATATAGACTGACACTATAAACTTGGAAGAATGTTGTAAAAAGGTCCTTATATCCAGGGTGCTCAGTAAAAAAGTGTCTGTTGATTGCAGGAAGGTAAGTTACTTTCTGATGCCTCAATTCTAGCATGAAACTTATTTTTTCCTTTTCTAAAACGATCAGGATCACATCCACTAAAATCAATGAAAAAATTTAAATTTTACCAAAACGTTTTTTGTATTCTTACTACCACTAACTGTTTCTTTTGGTAATTTCATCTCATGGTGCATCTTTGTTTCCTTGCGTTTTTGTAATCTTTATGGACTTTATGCTATAGACTATAGACTATAAAGGAACTCGCAATTTTGCATAAGCTCTATGCCCTAATGTTTTCAATAGATATCTCTATATTCGCTGAAATAATAGAAATTAATAAAATATAGGACAAATCTTTTTTAAATTATTTCTTACCATTACCATAAATATAATTGACTGTACTCCAATACCATATTAAATATTAGAGGTATTTTAAAACTTGAGAATGTTTTCTGTATTTACAAACAACAAATAATTATTTAGTTTGTTTTGACAAACTTTGTCAGTTTTTATTTTTTATGCTGCTACGCTCAGCTACGCTACAGCTATTCGCTCCGAGCGTTAACAAAGTGTCAAAGCAAAATCGACCGACCTGCTCATGGTGGCGGTTTTTTGAAATTTTATAAGGACGCTTTGTGTATGTTTAAATGAGACATTTAAAAAAATGTCGTGTCACGCTAGTGATATTATGTATTGATATAAACAGAATATTGATTATCAGTTTGATTTTGTATGCATAACCTCACTATCGCAGTTTATGTCAATAAATATTTATTAACGAAAAAGAAAATATTTTGTTGCACTATAAATTACAGTATAAATTAATAACTAATGAATTCTAACAATTGTATTCGGTTATTATCACTACAAAATAAAATATTCAAGTTAAACAAAATAATCCCATAAGACTCAATGTTAAAACGTCCTTACAAAATCTGACAGCGTATCACGTGACTGTACGTAGAGGGGAGACGCACGGAGCCAATTAGAGAGTTGCCACCGGCAAATAAAGGATCCTTTATTACAGGATACTTTAATAAAGGACAAATACAGGACGGGTCTAAAAGAGTGGTATTGCAAACGCAGTTAAAGAATCTTTTATTTTGACAAATGACATGAAATATTTTTGTAAATATAAAAATAACCTATAAAATTCCATTTGTCGATATAAATTAAAATAAGATAATTGAAGAGTAAAACGTTAAATTTAATTATTTTGTCGGTGCCGGAGCCGTTAGTACTCATCCGCTATGAGAGAAATTTTTTGGAAAATACGAAAATATACATTATTTTAAGCTATTTTCAAAAAAAAATTTGCGGATTATCCATTAGTTTAAATGATAAAAGACTTTGAAAATTGGATTTTATACACTTTTTTAGACTGCCATATTGATAATTACATGTGACGTTGCTGGATGTTGCCAAATCTATAAAAATGTTTAGTTTTACAAGTAACAAATATAGACGCATTTTTATCATTTTAACGCCCGGTTTCATAATCAGTTAAAGTGGACTTTAAGTTTTAAGTTGGTACCCTTGTCAATGCAATTCATATGGGTAAATGTCAACGTTGAAGTGAACTTTAGTTAATGTTCACTTTAAGTTGATTATGAAACCGGGCGTACGTGGGAAAATGGAAACCTAACCAAACCTGGACCGTACGGGCATCGGTACAGGAGGGATTTTTCTCGATTTATCTTTGAAATTTAGGGATTTCAAAGTATAATTTTTATATTTATTGCTAGTGCCACCTACTATGTAGTAATTAAAAAATTCAAATTTAACAATACAGTTATCTTCAACTTTGTTGGCGTTTAATGTTGTGTTACAAATTGACAGCTGACAATGACATTTTCTTCTTTTTTTGTTAATATTGACAGCTGACAATGACATTTTCTTCTCTTTTTTTTTTGTTAGGACATAGCTGGTAACAAATGGTAATGGCAGTTTCTTCGTTTTCTGTTGACATTGACAGCTGACAAATGGTAATGACAGTTTTTCTTTTTTTTGTTGACATCGACAGCTGACAGTGACATTTTCTTCTTTTTTTTTGTTGACACTGACAGCTGACAATGAGTTTTTTTTGTTGACATTGGCAGCTGACAAATGGTAATGACAGTTTTTCTTTTTTTTGTTGACATCGACAGCTGACAGTGACATTTTCTTCTTTTTTTGTTGACACTGACAGCTGACAATGAGTTTTTTTTTGTTGACATTGGCAGCTGACAATGACATTTTCTTCTTTTTTTGTTGACATTGACAGCTGACAACTGGTAATGGCTGTTTCTTCTTTCTACTTTTTTGTTGACATTGACAGCTGACAAATGGTAATGACAGTTTCTTCTTTTTTTGTTGGCGTTGACAGTGACATTTTTGTTGACATTGACAGTTTCTTCTTTTTTTGTTGACATTGACAGCTGACAATGACAGTTTTTTTTATTAACATTAACAGCTGACAATGCCATTTTCTTCTTTTTTTGTTGACATTGGCAGCTGACAAATGGTAGCCGGTAATGGCAGTTTCTTCGTTTTTTGTTGACATTGACAGCTGACAAATGGTAATGACATTTTCTTCTTTTTTGTTGATATTGACAGCTGACAAATGGTAATGACAGTTTCTTCTTATTTTGTTGGCGTTGACAGTGACATTTTCTACTTTTTTTGTTGACATTGACAATGACAGTTTTTTTTGTTGACATTGACAGCTGACAATGACGTTTTCTTCTTTTTTGTTGACATTGACAAATGGTAATGGCAGTTTCTTCGTTTTTTGTTGACATTGACAGCTGACAAATGGTAATGACAGTTTCTTCTTTTTTTTTGGTGACATTGACAGCTGCTAATGACATTTTCTTCTTTTTTGTTGTTATTGACAGCTGACAATAACATTTTCTTCTTTTTTTGTTGACATTGACAGCTGACAATGACATTTTCTTCTTTTTTTGTTGAGATTGACAGCTGACAATGACAATTTCTTCTTTTTTTTGTTAACATTGACAGATGACAATGTCAATTTCTTCTTGTTTCTGTTCTATCATACACGGAATAGTAAACAATTATATGTTTATAATATTAAAATA
Source organism: Diabrotica virgifera virgifera (assembly GCF_917563875.1). NCBI lineage: Eukaryota > Metazoa > Arthropoda > Insecta > Coleoptera > Chrysomelidae > Diabrotica > Diabrotica virgifera. The sequence continues at coordinate 139,009,074 of NC_065444.1, read as the reverse complement.
ATTAAAATCAGCTAATCACTTTCGTCACAACAAAATGCCATTATCAGAGCTTCGTCTCATAGACATAAAAACCACATAGAAGATTGGGCATTTTACAGTCCGAGAAGACAACCTATTGTAACCAAAATTTAATCTAATCAAAGCTTAATCTAAACAAAACTTAATCTAACCTAACATGAACAAAACTAATTAAGATGAAACATAATAGTGGGTGTACTTCTCCTACGGAGGAATACACATAGACATCCTACGAACGCCTACAGGTAACAATACACAGACCCAAGGTCTGGGGTCGTGCAGACCCCAGATTCTGGATACTTGAAGTACTTGCTGTGATCCACAGTTTTGTGAATGTAGCCACAGTTTTTCAAATTGGAATAACCTTTCCACTGGTCAGTCCAAATCTCACTACCTTCCCGGACGTGTTTTTTTTTATAATTCCCACTAATATCTCGCCTGTTCTATTCTCCACATATGTAACATACCCCCTTTATTAATTAAAAAACAAATTTTCAAATTTCAAAGATATTTTGATTTATTTAAATTACATCAATATTTGAAACAGAAAACCCTACGATAAAAATTGGCAACCTAGCACAGTCGCTGTCGATCTAAATGTCATATTTTGTGATTTTGTGAACTTGATTGCAAAAATGTTGACAGAGAGAATTTAAAATTTTGTTGGATTATAATTTTCAATATAATCCAGTATTCTAATAAAAAATAATGAACTATACCGCACTAATATGGATTAATAAGATATAAATAAAAGGTCAGTACCTACAAATATAAAATATACACTTCTATTATGTCCATAGATATATAATACTCTAGATTGCGTCCTCCGATCTTAAAATGGGTGACGGTTGCGACAGAGATAAATGAGCCTATTTGGTCGGTAGTCTCTTTCTAATTTAAGGGGAATATCGACGACGTGACTATCCCACTTTATCGAGTAATATTTGTTGACAGTTGGAGCGGGTGGAGACGAGAAATGGTCTTTGGTCTTCGGACGTGAGTAATCGTGGTTCGAATCCCATACCAACTTTACCTTTTTTATTTTTATTTACTCAATATTGCGTTTATTAGATATTTTTACATCTGAAAAATGGAGCTAAGTAAATCTAGCAGATAATAAATGTACCTATGTATAGTAAGTTAATATTGGAATACATATTTGTGAACTGCATAGTAAAATAAAAGTCATTCGTTATTAATATAAATTCGTCCTTATTCGAATGATGTGAATAATATTTGTTTTGCTTCTACTTTTTTAAAAAATTGTAACAATAGTTTCGTAAATAAAAATAATGTCTAATTACTTATAATTGAATCGGTCATTTCAAAAACAGCAAAGTCCACAATTTTGAGAAACTAACTTTTTGAGAGGAATAGACTCCTTTAAGATAAACGTTGTGTGCAAAAACGACACCAGTCCAGTAAAAACATTAGGAACAAAACTACAATATAACTCGGAATTTTGATGTCATCCATTTCATCCATCTTTCGACTATATTTAAGTTTTCTTTGCTCTTCTCTAAAATTAGGAATATGTGACTCGTGTTGTTTTTGAAATGACCGATTCAATTAATAAATCGATGGTGTACATTATGTTGATATTAATTATTGGTAATTTTTTACGAATATTCTTAATTACTTTATACTATTCTACCATTAACTTATTAAAAAAATAACATTGGCTTTTATATTTTTAAAAATCTATAGGTACCTACACAGTTTTTCTTATTTGTTATATATTTCTTTGCATAGATTTATTTTAGAGATGTAATAATATCTAATCAACGCAATATTGATTAAATTAAAAATAAAAAAAGTAAAGATTGGTATGGGATTCGAACCAGGATTATCCACGTCCGAAGACAAACGACCAGTTCTCGTCGCCATCCGCTCGAACTGTCAAACCATCTAAAATACTCGACGACCGAGTAGGATAGTGACGTCGTCAATACTCCCCTTGAATTAGAAAGAGACTACCGACCAAATAGGCTCATTTATCTCTGTCGCAACCGTCACCCATTTTAAGATCGTAAGGCGCAATCTAGATTATGTCTGAAATTAGTAAGGTTATGTATGGAAAAAACCAATTTTCAAAGTTGATTTTTATTTAAATGAATGGGTAATCCGCAAATTTTTTTTGGGAAAATAGCTTAAAACAATGTATATTTTCATATTTTCCTAAAAATTTTTTCCCGATGCGAATGAGTACTAACGGCTCCGGCACCTAGATTAGATACAAAGTAAGCTGTAAGTAGTATAACTGCCCATGTAATCACCTGTTATGTTGTTTTTTTTTTTTTAGATTTGCACTGTATGGATGATGGCACAGGAAGAGAACAAGAGTACAAGAACATGAAACATCTTATTATGAATGTATATGTATGTGATCCTCAAAAAATTATTTTACAAAACAAGATAGAGAAAGAGCTTTAAAATCCCAAGGATCCTGCAAAATGTTTATTTGGTGTACTAGTCGAATAATAGTATCTAAAAATATTGAAACTATTTTAAAACATATTACGGACACGAGGATGATATAGAGCACTTACATAAATACCAAAATCAGATAAATATCTCTTCAAAGTTTATTTTGAGACTTTCTTCAAAAATGTAAGTAAAATATTTGCATATCGATGGCGGAAAGGTAGGACTTCGTAACTGAAAAAATTTTATAACATGAGTTACTTCAGTTTTCGCTTTAGAATAAGTGTATCAGCAGCTATTAAACAGCGATTACAGCTGGGAAAGTTTCCGGAAGGCTTCCAAAAGGCTTTCCCAGCTCTAAAAGCTGTTTAATAGGTGCTGATACACTTATTATAAAGCGAAAACCGAAGTAACTCATTTTATACAAATTTTTCAGTTATGAGGTCCTGCCTTTCCGCCGTCGATATACACAATATAATTTAAAACAAGAATGTTACCACTAAACCAATTTTTTAAATATTACTCATGAATATTTACTACAGTTTACAAATTCAAACTAGTGTGTTTGATTCTCCTATACCTATATTTTACTTTTTTAGTAAACTTCAGACTGTTCAGGATAGCATAATAGCATAGGAGGCGAATTAAAAAGAATTAATTTACTTACAAGAAAAGATATCACAAACATTAAACTCGCTTATGGCATTGATTTGAAAGATGGGTATATGTACAATGATGATGCAACCAGTGTTTATTTTTGGGTTGAATGCTTACAGACTCATGTCCAATATTATTTTACAAACAACAGGGCATACTAATGGATATTCATTCTGAATTTAACATTTATGATTTTTGTCTTATTTTCCTTAATACTGTGCCAAAAGGAAATGTTAATTAAGTTTGGTAAATCCTTTATCGCAATCGATGGGCTCAATTCCTATGACTTTGAACTTATGACCATGGCCACCACATTCCATTGCGGGCCCTGTAACCAGGATCAGGCTCGGGCCCCCCTATGTTCGCGTGCTATGCTATGTTTCAACAATTTACATGGTAATTTTTTAGTTTACAAATTTTATTTAAACTGATGATTATTGATATTAAGGAATAATTAAGGCTATTATTTTAATCTAAAAACCAAACTTTATTGACAAAATTGTTGCAAACATAAAGTAAATCATTTATATTTTACTGAAAGTACAGTACATTTCCATTTTGAGATTGATTTCCCTTACTGACCAAGAATAAAATTCAATTTGACAAAATACTAAGAATGAGATTATAAGAAAGTTAGGAGCTAAACAATTAAAATGTTTTTTAAGTGTTTAATACACTGACAAGAAAACGCTTACTTTGATGTTTGATAGTCTATTTAATCATAGATTTCCTAGCTTTCTTTTCACTAAAATCATTTATAACATCAGAAAAGTCAACAGTTTTGGCCAATTCATTCTCAATTGCCAACATTGCCAGATGGTTCAGACGAGTTTGGCCAGTTGTGCTTCGTTGCCAAGTTTTAAGTGAATTAGACAACCTACTAAAAGACCTTTCAGCCGTTGAAACTGTCACTGGGATTGTACAGAAAAGTCGTATAGCTGTGCACAGGTTCAAGAAAATGGGCTGGAGGTTTTTCTCATATATTGAGTTTAGAAGCTTCAATGGGTCCTTTTCTGACTGGAACACTGTTACAAATACATTCTTCATATGAAGAGTTTCTTCAAATAGGGCTTCTGGATCAGCAAAGTCTGAAGGGTAATATGCAACGAGATTGGCAGTTTTAAGTTTCAGTTCCTCGTTGTCTAGATCCATGAAACCTAACACTGGAGCAAACAGGTTACAAATTTCTTCACAGCTTGCAAATCTGGTTTTCAAATCAGTCATAATGAAATCCAAAACAGGAAAGACCACAGAAGATTTGAAGTCCTGTGAAGCTTGTTGCTGAAGTTGCTCGGGCGTATTTTCAACACTAGATTTTCTTTTGAGAGAGAATTCTGGTATAATGCCAACTGCACCGGCGACGTGTTTTGCTTCGTTAAGAATGGTTTCCCATGAATCTCTTAGGGTCTGCAATTCAGTTAACAAATCTTTAATCAGTTGAGTTTCTGTGTTTAAGGAAATTCCTTTCCTTTGTATGATCTCATTTCTTTGATCAATGGAGGCCAAGATTTTGTGCCAAAACAATGATGTCCAGAGGCCTTTAAAAGATCCAAAGTACCTCTTCAGCGCGAAAACTGTGTTTCTGGCAGCTGGAGTCAAAGTAGGCAAATATTTTCTTCCAGGAGCAGGTCCAAAACCTTGAGGATCGAAGGATAATGTTTGACAATTGGTCGTACAGCTTGAATTCTTTCACTCCAACGAGTCTCGGAAAGGCTTTGTAAAGACAAAGGGACGTGTTGCTTTAATAATTCCCAACGACCAGGGCTGCTGGAGAACAAAGAATAGAAACTATCAATGTTACCAAAAAATGTCACTACGTCGTGGTTCAGTTTTGCAGCATTGACACCAACTCTGTTGAGCGAGTGTGCTCCACAGGGAGAGAATATAGCAGACTGGTTTTTTTCAAGTATTCTTGATTGTACACCTTTAGTGTGTCCCCGCATGTTAGAGCCGTTGTCATATCCCTGAGCTCGACAGTCAGAAAGTGGTACTCCAATATTGTCTAAAGCGGACAGAATTTCATCAGTTATAACCTCACCTGTTTTCCCGCTAAAGTTCAGGAATTCAATAAATCTTTCACATACTTCGAATGTATTTTTTCCTTCATTTTGAAAAACATACCGTAGAATTAGTACATTCTGCTCCTGATGGGAAATGTCAGGGGTGGCATCAGCAATAATCCCATAGAATACAGACTCTTCTCGTTGGTGCAAAATAGTATTCAGTAGTTTTTTACCACAGAGAGAAATAAATTCATTCTGCGAGTACCATGAGAGATAGTGAGCTTGACCTATCATACTTTTTTTATTCAACTGGTTTTCTTTTACTTTGGCTAAATGTTCACGAGTTACTTCGTCATATTTTCCTATTAATTCCAATACTCCTAAAAAGTTTCCATTGTGAACATCACCGATCTGGGTATTTTCCCCTTGGAAAGCTAAACCTCTACTACTCAAGAATATTGTTGTGTCCAAAATTCGTTGAAGAATAGCTTTCCATCTTGTTGCTTCACAGTTAATAATCTGTTGCAGATTGCTGTCGACACCATGTCCTTTCAATGATATCTGAAGACTTTTCCATTCTAGGTAGTGTTTTCTGTGCTCAGAGCTTCTTTCATGCATCGAAAATAACCTGTATAATCGTTTGTATTGTTGTTTTTCAGGGAAAAAACCTTCTTTTGCAAGTTTACTTTTGTTTTGGTTTGAATGGAAAATGCTACAGGGTAAACAATGAATGCTGTTTTTTGTTTCACTCCACATTAACCATTCACGTGGAATTGCTTTACATGTTCTGTTGTCTGTTTTCATGTACAACAATGTTTCATGGAAATGTTTTCCTGAGGGGTCAGCTGGAAATGATTTTGATCTGGCCTGAAAAGCTTGAAAACCACCGTAGTACAATACTATTTCCTGCCGTATTTTATCACTCATCACCGCAGGCCACGTATTAGGATCGTCAAAATTAAAAGTTTTATTGTCATCGACAGTATCCTTACTAAGATTTGGATCAGCACTAGCACATTCGTCATTACTTCCCTCACATACAGTAGACGTAGAAGCATTTTGGATTGAAGCTGAAGAAGGTTGGGTCTGTGAGGCTGATGTAGGTTCTGGATTGAAATCCGGTTGAAATTCTTGCAACTCTTCTTTTTCATTACTCTTAAAAAACTTCTTAATATCCTGGCGACCTTTAGCAGATTGTTCTAATTTTTCTTTCTGGAGCTTTCTTTTCAAAGCTCCAGACTTATGTTTATAGCTTGACATCTTAACCTGAAACAAAACACGACGGATAAAATCATAATAAGATCAATGGTTTTCGATCCTAAGCATAAGCATATAAATATTTGGATCTTTTACCGTTACCTAAAGTAAAGTTATGTGCTTTCCCATTGTATACAAACAAAACAATTGAGTAGGTTACATGTTTAAGTTGAAAAAGATACAACTATTGTTTTCCTTTAAATTTGCTTTTTTACACTATTGTGACGATCGGCTTTCTCAAAATGTATTAAAATTAATTATTATTTTTGTTTCGGGACGGCAAGAAAGCCAGATTACAGTACATATACAGTATGTCTAAACACTAATCTCTTGAATACCGTAACAAAAAACCAAGACGGCTTTAATTGTAAACAAACACAATTTTACTGTTTAAGAACATTTTAAACAAAGATACATTCAACTATATAATTACCTGTCAATAGTAATAGTAGAGCAGAGCACAACAATTAAACAATTCCGCCCATATCAAACGGAGTCAACAGACGAACTGATGAGAAGTGTTTATTTTTAGAACAAAGCGGAGAGACAAAGATAGACTGGCCGCGGAAGTGGGGGCGGGGCAGCTAGGCGCCTGGGGGAAGGGGAAGGTAGAGAGAGTGTGTGGGGCCCGAGCAGGCTGTTGTACACTAATATACAAACAACAGTAACTAGCATGTACGGTACGCACCTAATTCCTAATTATATCGTAAATAACCAATAACCTAGAATTAATAATTATTTCACAACACTCTGACTTTGTAATAATTATATAGGCCTATTTGAGTTTTTAATCTATGATCCCCTGTAAATATTCTGCAATTAAAAAAAAACAGGGCTAGGCCTGGGCCCCCCAGGAGCCCGGGCCCTGTGACCAGAGTTGCACCAGCCCCACCCTTGTGGGGGCCATGCTTATGACAGTATTAGTAAAAGATGAATTTGGGAATGGATTTTGTACTGCTTTCTTATTTTCAAATAAAAAAGATACCTACTTTAATTTACCAATTTTTTTAAATACATGTCTGTGTTGGTATTATATGTATAGTCAAATGTTTTCATATCAGGCATAAGCGACACCTTTTACAATGCCTCGTCAAATGTAATGGGTATTGCTCCTAATAGACTGTTAAGTGCCTGGCACATAAATAGGGCATGGTAAGTAAATCTTGAATAAAATATCTGATTCTGAAAAAAATCCTATTATGTATACAAGATGTATTAATGATGGTTTAGAGAGTATTAATAGCTTTTTGGGTAGACTTCTAAGTGATGCAGATACATACAATTTTAGTAAGTATTTCCAGTAGAACTACTGCAATAACATCCAACAATGGGCGTATTGTTATAGGAAGGGGTTGTGGAATTAATACCAATATGACCATTCAAAATTTTCATAAAATTTTGGATAAAAGGGTATCCATTAGTTGTTATCAGTTAAGTTTAAAACTTGGCACTCATGGAGAGCTATACCATAATATATAATAGGTATATCTCATAATATTACATCTCATATTGTTCACTACAGTAGTAATGAGTGAGCCTGCATACACAGAACCATAATAATATATTATAGTTTGTGTATGCAGGCTCACTCATTACAATAGTGAGCAATATGAGATATAACATATTATAGTATAAGTCTCTGAGTGCATGACCAGATTAACATGTTTGGTGCCCATCTCGAACAAGCTCCACTTGGCTGGTACCACATACTTAAATCATTTATTTAGTTACACAGTACTACTCACATAACTTATGTGTCGTCAGTACCTTCCGTAAAACCTTCGTGATGCTACCCATACGTCATGGCCACTGAATGTGTTAAAGCTTGTTAATGTAGGAGAGTTATACTAAAATATATATCTTATATTATATTGCCTTAAATAGAAAAAATATCTTATTTAAATTGTATCCATGTAAGTTTTGATTTAATGAAATAAACCTTTTAATCAAAAAAGTGTTGTTTACTTGTGTACACCCAGCAATATCCTGATCATAGATAAATAATAATATAGTATTACCGGATCCTGATATGCAGACGCCAATAGGGCTTTTCATTGATTGTCATTTGTTTCGAGCTTCTGTCATGAGTCACATAATATTAATGTATCTACGTCATACATCTTTGGTTTGTATCATTGGTATATACCAATAATGTACGACGTAGATATATTAATATTATGTGACACATGACATAATCTCGAAATAAATGACTGTGAATGAAATGCCCTATTGAATAGGGCTTTTCATCGATTGTCATTTGTTTCGAGCTTCGGTCAAGTGTCACATAATATTAATATATCTACGTCATATGTCTTTGCTTTGTATCATTGGCAATATCTATGGGTGCATTCAGCAGACTCAATCGATGACTAATCGCTTAGTGATTTTCTGCTGAATGCCACATAAATTGTCGATTAGTTATCATTCGATGACTTATCGGTCGCCATTTTAAACATCGGTTTTGAAATATGATTACTTAGCAAATCAAAATAAGATTGACGTATGACGTGTGTGTAACACGTATTTTTAAGTTAGGTATCTTTAAAAAAACATGAAGTGAAGGCTGAAAGGCATATAAATCACGCTGATAAATATCTGAGCTGCTTTGTTGGATTATTCGTATGTACCTATGGTTTACCTATGTCGCAAGAAATTCAAGAATTTGAAACTATGTATGAATTAAACGGGGTTATCGATAAATTACCATTTCATAATAATTTTCATTTCTGTTCTTGAGGTGTCTTTCACGTATTTGCAAATCATTTTGAAAAATGTGACAGTTGTCATAACCTATTTCGTATGTACATGAAAGTATACCATTCAGAAGAATCGTTAGCGATTACACATCGCTAAGTAATCGATTAGTCATCGCAGTTTTCTGCTGAATGCAGCCAATATGACATAGATATATTAATGTTAGACAACACATGACAGAAGCTCGAAACAAATGACTGAGTGAAAAGTGGGGTGGCCATACGTCCCGGTTCGGCCGGGACAGTCCCGGTTTTGACCGCTTTTGAGGGCGTCCCGTCGGTTTCAGAAAATTCCCTAAAATGTCCCAGTTTCACGCAAAAATAAAAAAATGTATATTTTTACTAACAAAGATAATAATTTATTAATAGTTTCATCGCAATTCATAAAAGCTTAAAAAAACTAGTACAGTTTTAAAAAGTGCATGAAAATGTATCGTGTATGTGCTACTTAATGCGTGTTTTGTTGCATCGGCTGTACTTCGCGATGAACGAGAAGCTTTTCTTGTTGACTGTACACTGTACCGTCAGGTGCGCCTACCGACATGCACATTCGACAGAAGTGCAAAATTCTCTCCCTAAAGGGAGATATGTGCTATGATTTATAATTTATAAGTTTTTAACCTTGTAGGTAATAAATAAGAAGAAACATAATGTTAGTTTTGTTTCACAAACCAACCCATTTCCATGGATTAACTTCACCGGGGGAACCCCCCCCCCCCGGTAACTACGATGTCCCGGTCTGAGTCAAACCATTTATGGCCACCCTAGTGAAAAGCCCTATATCATGTAAATACAAGTGATAAAGATGTCTTTCTACGGCTAAAATTGCACAGCCTAAAGACATCATTTATGTAACTTCTTAAGCCGTCACAAAATGACTGCAATAAGAAAATAGAATTTATTAACTCGCCTCGCCCCCAGGCAAAGTAAAGGTGCTAGGCCACTAAGAATGTTTTTTTCAATTTTTTTATTTTGCGGCTTTAGCGCTTAGCTATTTAGCCAGGTACATGATGAGAATTAATACTATTATAATACATATTAAAACTAATTCAAATTACTAGTAATTTTATTAATATTCTGAATAATTATGTAACCACTTAATACTAAAATAAAAAAGTGTCCATCTATACTATCCCAACATTTTCACCTTTGAAATCGTAAATTTCCATTACCATTAAAAAATAATTTGTACTGTATAAGTATATTTCTTTTGAGCTTCATTTTTTTTCAAAATACTGCAACATGAGATGTAAATTATGACACAGTACAATACTTGTTTCAATATTTACATGTAAATAAAATAATCCTAATTACTTGTAAAAGTAAGGTTATAAATTTAAGAATACAGAACTCTCTTTTAAAACCAAAGTGTCATTAGACTAATTTTAAAATTCCCGCTAAAAGGAAAAAGGTAAATCTGGCAACAGTGCCGTCGTTTGCTGGACATTTAATCTCTCCCAAAAAGAAGATGTATCTAATGATATTTCTAGTGACTTTCTTTGGGTGTGAACCTGTCTTTTTAGTTTACCTACTCCTCTTGGTTTTAAAACAAAGCTTAGCAATAACTCTGCATCTACTGGGTCTACAGACCTGACACATATACCATTTTTTCACTTTTGTATAAACTATATTTGCTATTTGCTAATTTTTTTTCAATAAAGTAGGTAGGTACCTACTTTTTGAGTTATCTGCGAAAAACCGTCTAAAAACGTGTTTTTTTTATGTTGAAAAATGAACATATTCACTCGCAAATATCTCTAATGGCTGTATGACACTATACATTTTCTTGTATCATTTCTAATATCGTTTCTGATATGTCAAAAAATGCATAGTGTCATACACAGATACAAGAAACGATATCAGAAACGATACAAGAATTTGTGTCAGGCACAGATTATTGTACAAGAACTGCGCCAATTTCTGCGCAAAGAGCAAAAACGTAAAACCTGTTGGTAAAACATCTAAAATGTCAAAATTACTTACTCATAATGGCGGCTGAAATGAAAATGGGATAATGTATTGATGAATTTATTTGTGTTTTTGTAGGTATTATTTATAAATCTTTTATTGATATTTAATATACCGTTTGGTATGGACTACTGTTCTACTAATAACCATATATTTAGCTCCTAGTAAAGTTCAAACTATAAATTTAGGTTTCATGGTGCATAATTTTTTAATAGACGAAAATACAATAGTTCCTAATTTGGATCAAACTGAAGATAATTCTAATGCAAATATTTTAGCACAAATATCAAAACAAAATAAAAACACAAATAATCAACCTCAGTCAACGTAAAATTCTGGTTAACATTAAAATGTTAATTATATAAAAGTTTATAAATTTTATAAAATATTTAAAATCAGCTGTGTCTGTAGATGCAGTACTACCATAACGTGACACAGGGTGACAAACAAAATTTCGACCAATCACGTGCCGAATTTCATACAATTTTCGATACAAGAACTTGCATAGTGTCATACAGGGCACAAATGTACGTACAAGAAATGATACAAGAAAATGTATACAAGAAACGATATTAGAAATGATACAAGAAAATGCATAGTGTCATACAGCCTTAAAAGTATTGACTTAGTGAAAAAACTCCATAAAATAGAAGTTGCTTAGAATTAGTCAGTTTATCCAATTCCGGACTTATTTGAACGTATTTGTTTTCATCCCCGATAACGGACGAAACTCACCTCCAGATCAAAAGCACATATCGGCACAATATCACTTTTTTTCTTTAACATATTAGCTATGCGTGTCCCAAATTTTATGTCAAACCAAGCGTTTCTTCAAAATTCTGAACAAAAACCGTAAGTAAATTAAACGAAAATGTAAAAGGTACATTCCATGTCAAATCACTCAGGCAAAAAAATTTGGATCTCCGATTTGTCTGAAAATTGGTATATAGCTTCTGCGGGACGTAAAAAGACGATATTTAAGGTCAAAAAATCTTCTTCTTCTTTTTTTCTCAAAATGTTATTTTATGCGATTTTACAGTGATTTGGTGTTTATTTAAACAAATTTGCATTTTCTGTCGTAAAGTATCAATGAAAACATAATATTTTAATAGAAATGACTCAAAAATGTCATTATATGGCATTATAACAAGTTATTTTGAATCAAAACAAGTTTTTGATCAAATTTTATAGTGTAAAAAACGTTAAAATACCTTTTTACATTTTCCTCCATTCCCAAAATACATCATCATCGATTTGGCTAAAAATTTGCCCGCAGAGAGCTAAAAGACTTTAAGTCGTTAGAAGGATTTGAATTATATTACAATACCAAAAAAGTTACATGCAGTAATATCATACTCAAAAGTATATATTAGTCCAGTCGGGATAGCATTTGACCTTGAATGCCAAGCTGCAAAAAAATTAATTTTATGATCTTTAGGGGAGTCAATAGTAGCCTAAATTTAAAATCGTGAATGAATTCCTCCGTTACGTTGCCGCCATCTTGATTTTAAAGGAGAACCTGTTTTGCTCAAAATCTCCGCCATTTTTAACTTTTCGACAAAAATGGAAGGAACTGAAATTGTTCCAAATAAATCGTGTTTACAATTATTACAATTTTTTTTAACAATTTTTGTCGTGAGGTCGATATTTTCGAGTTAATTTTACTTACAGTAGACGCCTATATTTTTGACTATAATATTGCATGTAACTTTTTGGGTATTGTAATATAATTCAAATCCTTATGACCACTTAAAGTCCTATGTTTTGTCTATCTGTGGGCAAATTTTCAGCCAAATCGATTATGATGCATTTTGGGAATGGAGAAAAATGTAAAAAACGGTATTTTAACATTTTCTACACTATAAAATTTGATCAAAAGCTTGTTTTGAATCAAAGTAACTTGTTATAATGCCATATAATGACATTTTTGAGTCCCTTCTATTAAAATATTATGTTTTCCATTGATACTTTACGATAGAAAATGGAAATATGTATAAATAAACACCAAATCACTGTAAAATCGAATAAAATAACATTTTGAGAAAAAAAGAAGAAGAAGATTTTTGACCTTAAATATCTTATTTTTACGTCCCGCAGAAGCTATGTACCAATTTTTAGACAAATCGGAGGTCCAAATTTTTTTTGCTCCAAAATTGAGTGATTTGAAATGGAATGACCCAAAATTAATTTTTCAAACAAATATTTTAAGTCGTTATGAGAAAATTATAATTTAACAGACGAAATAAAATAAACACAATCCAACTCGTAAAATATTTGAACCCTTGCTTGGAAACCAGCCGAACAGGTAAAGAACCCACCTTTTATATAGTTTATAATATACCTTTTCTACCTGGCCTCAAACGATCGATATTTTTAACTCGTGGCAACGTCGATTGACGGCAAATACACCGCAAATACACATTTTTATGTGGTGGAAGTCAAAATGGCTGTGAAGTGTAAAAATTTTTGTATATAATTTAAATTTTTAAAATCAAAATTTTAGAAAACTGAGAACGATACAGGGCATTAAAAAATGCGCTCAACAAACATACACAAATTAAAATTCGAAAATGATAGTATTTCTTGGTGATGCCAAATGACTGCAACATGAAAAGATGACATAATGATAGCGGGATGTATATATATATATATATATATATATATATATATATATATATATATATATATTTATTTTTAGCATCTCATGACGTCCCCCCATGTTAAACTGTAGTCTCTCGTGGCGTCCAGGTCTTCGTGGACTCCGATATACGGTTGCCACGAGGATTTTCTCTAAAATTTATCGCAGGTGAAAGGTACCACTTCCTACACTGCCTGAACAAAATATTGGCCGGATGTCCTCAGACACGTTATCTGTATAATAATATACACATTACTTGGGGCAGTTGCCGTCAGGCGCGCCACGTTCGCTTGCTGTATATATAAAATCACTTTAACGGTTTTGATGACGTCCAAATATATATTTATTCATTTTAAGGTTGTCGCGGAATCCGTATATTTCAGTTTATGTTCTCATGGCTTCTACTACGCTGTTGCCACCTCAAATGTTGGTATTTAGACTTCGGATATTTTTCTAAATGATTATTGTAGTATTTTAAAACAATTATTGTGACAGATTAATGATATTCTCTTTGTATAATTAACAGTGTATTTCTTACTGCAAAAATAAAAACAAATGAAAAGTATGTTCATTAAAATTGATGAATTTATCATAACCAGTTGCCGAAACTGGTGGTCTAATTGCTCAATTGTAACATATTATAGAAGTGTTAGAATTTAATTATTAATTCTTTATTAGAAGATCCAGATTTAGGAATTAGAACCACAAATACATTTAAAGAATATAAATAATTTGAATCTATATTATCTAAAGAAGGCAAAAGAGACATCGAAAACAGAACACAGCAGGGCAAAATAGCGGTAAACATTCTAAGCTCTCTACTATGGTCTAAAGAGATAAGACAAAAAACAACAATCTATCGTACCTTGGTAGAGCCTATTTTGACTTATGGAGCAGAAGTTTGGCAGATCGCAAAAAAAGATAAAAAGAGAATAGAAGTAGGTAGTAGAAATATATTATCTAAGGAGAGCGTGTGGTATATAAAAGATCGCATCAGGAAGGAGGACAAAAACTGTAGATTTCAGTGTAGATAGAATTAAAACGAGACAACTAGTGTGGTATGGTCACGTCAAACGAATGAATGAAGATAAATGGCCAAAGAAAGCTTTAAATTGCATACCACAACAAAGAAGAAGAAGGGAAAGGCCTTTAGTTACCTGGGAAGAACATGTAGAATACATCATGAGAGATAAAGCCATCAAAGAAGACGAATGGATGGACAGAAAAAGATAGCGGTCGAAATGCGAGAAGTAGCAGAGGCTGTAGGAACCTCGCTTATAGATATATAGATAGAATTTTTTATTACAATATTTTTAATAATATAATTTTTCTATTCTCATACTATAATATATCAATTATAATGTCACCACCTGTATCATAGATAGAATCAGATAGATCATTAGGTAGAACTAAAAAAAGCAGGACGAACTTCTCCAGGAAGTACATAAAATAATGCCCTCTATTCGTAACGGAACATCACAAGAAATATGGGAGACTTTTAAACATTGTGTAACAACACCAACTGATCATCCAAAGATAAATACTCCTGTGAAACGGAAACACTGGATAACAGATGAAACCTTTCAGATCATTGAGAATAGAAGAAATGTTTGTCAAAGTGGTATGCATAGTGAAAGGGAAAACCCTAGTTTAAGAAACCTCAATTAAAAAGTAAAGCGAAGATGCAAGGCAGAAATAAACTGTACTATCAAAGTATATGCAAAGAAATTGAGAGACATGATCAGAATAATCAGCCGAGAGATCTATTTAGAAAAATACGCTACTTAACAAAATAATTCAAAGCCAGAACTTGGGCCATAGAAGACAACACTCGAACACTGAGAACAATCAGAGAAAATATAGCAGAGACATGGAGATCGAATTGCAGGGACCTATATAAACATGATTAACCCCAAGAACCTATTAACCAAATCTTTGATGAGGTAGAAGAAGAACCTGATATACTTGAAAATAAAGTAAGACTAGCGATCATTAAGCTCAAATATAATAAAGCACCAGGTCCAGATATGATAACAGCAGAAATACTCAAAGCCACAGAAGAAACTGGCGTAAAATTACTTCATCTACTCTGTAACCAAATATGGCAATTATGGCATTCTAAACAATGGCCTGAAGACTGGACAAAATCTACAATAACAACAATTCATAAAAAAGGCAGCTTCCATAAATGCGACAATTATAGAA
Organism: Diabrotica virgifera virgifera; assembly: GCF_917563875.1. Taxonomy (NCBI): domain Eukaryota; kingdom Metazoa; phylum Arthropoda; class Insecta; order Coleoptera; family Chrysomelidae; genus Diabrotica; species Diabrotica virgifera. The sequence continues at coordinate 138,993,151 of NC_065444.1, read as the reverse complement.
CTATTTCTCTTATATCACATGCCAGTAAAATAATACTACATATAATCAATGAGGATTGGCAACACTGTAGTCAAAACGTAAACACATATTTTATTTGTCGTCTGCAATAAACTCAATTTCTGAGAGTTGTAACGGGGAATAAATTATTGGAAGTATCTAGTGAATAATATAAGACATTAAGTTAAGGACAGTGATAAGAAAAAACTTTAAAATCGGTGAAATAGCATCGGAATAATACCAAGGACCTATAAAAAGTAAGATCGCTACAATTGATAAGCTTGTCTAACATCAAAGCGTAGAAACGAAACCTTGACCGTTGAAATTGCGACGTTGCCGTTGTGAGTAGATTTTCGGGATAACCACAGAAAATAACAACGGATAATAAACAAACAAAATAAATACGGTAGACGCTGTCTTCTCTGCACTGTTGAGGTGGAGGACAGTGTTTGGCGCCGGAAAATGGAAAAATTAGAGAGTGATGACACACATCCAGAAGGAGGGTCAAAAATTGATCAATTAATAATAATGATGAGCCTCCTCACCGATGACATTAAGGAAATAAAAAGAAATCAAAAAGAAAGTAAGGAAACAATGGAAAAGCTCATTATGGAAAACAGAGAGCTGAGAAAAGAAAATGCAGAACTGAAAGAAGAAAATAAAGAGATCAAGGAGGGACTCAGAGAAATAACAAAAAACATGGAAGTTATGGAAAAACACAGACGAATAAACAACGTAGTTATAAGCGGCCTAACAATAGACACATATGAGCAAGCACGGTTAAAAGGAAAAATCAACAATTTCATCAAACACCACTTAGGAACAGAGGTGAAAATAAGAAATGCTCACAAGCTAGGCGAAAAAACATGTCTAATTGAATTAGAAAACCAAGAGGAAAAAAGAAAAATAATGGAAAAAAAGTACAAGCTAAAAGAAATTAAAGAGCACAAGGTATATATCAACGAAGATACAACCATAAAAGAACGAGATATACAGAAAACAATTAGAAACATTGCCCAGGAAGAAAGAAATAAAGGAAATGAAGTCAAAATGGGAGTAAAAAAAATATGGGTAAATAACATCGAATGGAAGTGGAACGACAAAGAGGGCACAATGATCAAAACAGCATCAAAAAACTAACAAATAACTGTACCATAGGAATAACGTTGACGAAACAAGCACAGAAAAAGGATAGTGATAATACAAAAAAAGGAAACAAGAGGAAAAAAACAAAAACCGGACCAAAAAACAAGAAAACATGTCGAAAAGAATACTTACTTTTAGGAACATGGAATGTAAGAGGCACATATGGCGAAGGTAAACTTAAACATCTTGCGAGAGAAATCGAAAAGTTCCAATTTGACATAGTAGCCTTGCAGGAGACGAAACAGCTGGGAAATGATATATTAGAAATAGAAGATACATTGTTTTTTAACAGCGGTGGAAAGAATCGAATATTAGGCAGAGGTTTTATGATAAGAAAAGAACTAAAAGAAGCAATAGTAGAGTTTAAACCGGTATCAGACCGCATATGTACTATCAGGATCAAAGGAAAATACCAAAAAATCACCCTCATAAATATTCACGCTCCATCCGAAGAAAAAGATAATGATGTTAAAGAATGTTTCTACAGTGAACTAAACAGAACAATCGAAAGTATACCCAGATATGATATGAAAATTATTTTAGGCGACGCTAATGCCAAAATAGGGAAGGAAGAAGTGTTTAGACCGACAATAGGAAAGCATAGCAAACACAATGAAACTAATGAGAACGGACAATTTCTCATAGATTTCGCAAGAGAAAAAAATATGATCATAATGAGCACATATTTTGAAAGAAAAGAAATACATAAGGAAACATGGATATCGCCAGATAGAAAGACTAAAAACCAAATAGATCACGTGCTGATTGAAAAAGAAGAACAGCAATGTATAAAGAAGATAAGAACATACAGAGGACCAGATGCCGACTCCGATCATTACATGGTGGGCATCAAAATGAAACAACTGATACCAGAAAACAAAAACAAAATAAGGGTAAAGAAATATATAAATAAACCAATTCGATTAGCAACAAAGAAAGAGCAAGAAACGTATGGGGAAACAATGGAAAGAGAACTAAAAAAGATACAAATAGAAGAACGAACAGAAAACAAGTGGGACATCATAAAGCAAGTAATGAACAAAGCAGCAAAAGAGTGTAATAAACAGGAGAATAAAAAGAGAAAGGAGTGGTTCGACATAGAATGCCAAAACGAAATAGAACTAAGAAAATCATTAAGGATGGAAATGATAATGAAAGAAACGACAGAGACGAAGAATAAATATATAGAGCAAAGAAATAAAGTAAAGAGATTGCTGAGAGAAAAGAAGAGAAAACACGTAGAAAATAAGCTAAAAGAAATAGAAGAGAACTACAGAAATAAAGAAATAAGAAACCTGTATCAAGGTGCCAGAAATGAGAAAAGAGGATACCAACAAAAACCAATATTCGTTAAAAACAAAGCGGGGAATAATATAAGCGGTGAAGCAGAAATAGTAGAGAGATGGAAAGAGTATTTTGACGAGTTACTAAATGGCAAGAATAAGTCAAACCATAGAGAATACATGGAAGCAGAAGAAGGAAATGAAAACTTAGAAGACATAGAAGATAATTCACCCAGCAAAGAACAAATCGAGGAAATCATAAAAGATTTGAAGAATAACAAATGTCCTGGAAGCGATAATATAACAGCAGAGATGATGAAATATGGTGGAAAATTGCTACATGAGTGTATATACAAGATCATAAAAGAGATATGGAGAATAGAACGGATACCAAAAGATTGGAAGGAAGCAATTATTTGCCCATTACACAAAAAAGGAGACAAAACAGAATGTAGTAATTACAGAGGAGTAGCATTACTAAATACCATATATAAAATCTTATCAAAATCCATAAAAGATAAACTTGAAAAAGAAGCTGAAAATATAATAGGTGAATATCAGTGCGGATTTAGACGAGGAAGAAGCACAACGGACCAAATATTCGTAATCAGAGAATTACAAGCAGAAAGCTATGAACACAACCTACCAACGATAGCGCTATTCATCGATTTCCAGCAAGCGTACGATAGAATAAAGAGGAAGAATTTAAAGCAGGCGCTTGAGGAATTGGGAGTTAGCAGAAAGTTACGCAACATGATACATATTACGTTAGAAAATACAGAAAATAGAGTCAAAATAAACAACCAATCATCAGACACATTTATAGTAAATGAAGGAGTAAGGCAGGGTGATCCTTTGTCATCATTACTCTTTAACTTATGCCTAGAAAAAATAATGCGAGAAGCAAAAATTAATAGAGAAGCACTCCTATATCAAAAACGACACCAAGTTTTGGCATTTGCGGATGATGTGGTGTTGCTTGCAAGAGGAACAAAAGAACTACAGGAAATAGTACAGAGAATAGTAAAAGCAGCGAAGAAAATGGGACTCTACATAAATGAAACTAAAACAAAATGTATGGAATGGACAGATGGTCAGTTCAGGAATGGACAAAAGCTTAAAGTAGAAGTAGAAGAAGGAACATCATACGAATTCGAAATGGTAGAAAGATTTACATACCTAGGAGCAATAATATCACGTAAACCGAATATTAAAGAAGAAATACAAGCTCGAATAATGGCAGGCAACAAAAGTGTACATGCGCTTAATGGAATGCTGAAAAGCAAGTTTTTATCAAGAAAGGCAAAAATACAGTTATACAAAACAACTATCCAACCAATAGTAACATACTGCAGTGAGACATGGACAATGACAAAAAATGAACAAAGTTTACTGGAGATCTGGGAACGGAAAATCCTGAGGAAGATATATGGAGGAATAATAAGGGACGGTTTATGGTTAAGAAGATCAAATAATGAGTTAAAGGAATTATACAATCAACCTAATATAATAGGAGTGATAAAGGCACAGATACTTAGATGGCGAGGTCACATAGAAAGGATGCCGAACGCGAGGACTCCAAAAAGGGTACTAAACTACAACATAGCCTCAAAAAAGAGAAAAGGAAGACCGAAAAATAGATGGAAGCAAGAGGTCGAAAAAGATATGGAAAAAATGGGGTTAGAAGGTCAGAGAAGAAAAATGAATAACAGGAAGGAATGGAGAAAAATCACATACCAAGCCAGAGAAGATCTAGGTACCTAAAGAAAAGTAAAAATGAAGAACGAACAAACTTTTCAAGCCATGGGCCTCTAAGGCCTTTAGTGCTATTATATATATATATATATATATATATATATATATATATATATATATATATATATATATATATATATATATATAATCAATGAGAGACTAAAAACATTCCTTCAAAGAGAAATTCCACAAGAACAAACTGGATTTACCAAAGGTAGATGTACTCGAGAACACCTGTTGAATATAAGACAGATAATCGAAAAATCTAGGGAATTCAATATTCCACTGTACATATGCTTTATAGACTATCGTTAGGCGTTCTACAGGGTCAAGTGGAGACACTTATTATACTAAAAGAAGTAGGCGTACCCCAACACCTTATTTCGCTTATAACTGAACTATTCGAACACACTATTGGATCAGTTAAAGTGCTTGACACACTTTCAAACGAATTTCATCCAGAACAGGGTATCAGACAGGGATGTATAGTATCTCCACGATTATTCAATATATATGAAGAGCATATTATGAGAGGAGCACATGAAGGATGGGAAAAAAGCATCTCAATAAATAATCATAAAATAGACAACCTACGTTTCGCAGATGACACATCCCTTCTTGCAAATAGTCAATCAGAGCAGATTGATCTTATACGACTGGTTGAAAACAAAAGTCAAATATTTGGTCTGCAATTAAACATATCAAAGACATGCGAGTAAGGGCCAAAATAAAGATGAAATTAGCCAAAGACAAAAACCGAAAAGTAAACACAAGAAGAAGATACAATGTGGAAGCTCTTAAACAAGAAAACACAAGAATCGAATTCACAAAAAGACTGAAATTAAACCGAACAGCAGTTTCCCAACATGAGGAAACAGTGGAAAAAATATGGAAGAACTTCAAGGACATTATGCAAAAACTGCAAACGAAATTATAGGGATGAAAAAAAAAGTGAATAAAAATGGATAACCGGAGACACATTGTTCTCCAGGGAAATAAGGCAAAAATATACGTTCGGAACACTTGACCGGCCAGGTTGCAAATGGATTTTTTGGATAGGTACTATAGACCTATTACATTATAAATACAAAAATGTCCGTTACAGTTCGGACGATAATTTTAGTTATTAACAAATAAGGGTCAAAAATGTCAGTTTTTGAATTTTGGTACGATTATTTGTTGCTTCGGAAGTTGCAAAATAAAACTTAAATTTCGAAAATAAAAAATTTGCTATAACTTTTGCAGAAATAAACTTAAGACTGATATTATATGAAATACTGGGTCAAATAGTCTATGTCCAGTCCAGATAATACACAAAAAAATTCAAGTCGATTCGTCAATTAGTTTACATTTTATTCAATTTGTTTATAAAAAAAAAGCTTTTCTTTACAATGATGAAGCATGCTTTCTTCATCAAATAATAATGATATAGCCATTTTGTGGAAACAGCATGAAAAAAGAATACCTATGTTTTCAAAGTTTTTAAAAAAATAATATAAAGTCATTTTTATCATTCCGAAAATATTTTAGTAGAGTCATTTTTGGCTTATAAACAATTTGAATAACTGTTAGTATTGGCTGCAAACTAAATTAATCGACTTAGGGATGGGAAAAACCTACCGGTTATAACCTAAAACCGGTTTTTTTAATTCGAAACAATCGGTTTTATCGGTTTTTTTTCCCGGTTATAACCGGTTTTTTCTTTTTAAAGTAATAACCGGCGCAAAACCGAATAAGTTACCTGTGGAAAAAAAATTTATTTAGAGAAAAATTAAGAAATTTCTATCTATCTTCGATCTCAATCATGTGTATTATAAATAATATGCGAAGTAATAAGTAATTAACCCAAACAACCGTAATTCAACTTTTATTTACTAATAGAGAACTGGACGAAATTGTCACATCAGCTTTTATGAAACAATTTTGGGAATAGGTATATAGTTTCAGATGTTAATATATTTACATAAAAAAGTAAGTGATCTGCTTGAAATCGATATTCCAACCATCATCTAAAAAATTGTTTATATTTGAGTACTTGAGACTTGAGACTCTTGTATGAAATGTGAATATGTACCGAAATACGATTAGGAATCTCCAATATGTAATTTTTAAATATTAGGAAATAAAAGGTAGGTATTATACAAACGTATTAAAAAATATTACCTACTGAAATTTTTTGATGGCAATAGAGAAGTAAATAATGAATTGGTTTATCGAATTAATTTTTAAGTAAAATATAAGTCATTTGAATATTTTTCTAAACTTGATAGTTGATAGATCCAAGGGACATTCCGGTAGATCGGTAGGATCATCATTTTTGAGAATATCCCAATTATTCACAACGCAATATACGCCGAAGCCGTCTACAACGAGCGACGAATCAGAGATTGGGGTACTTTGGCCCATTTTTAGGGTAATTTGAAAGCGCCTGGGAAAATTTTTATAGGTTGAATTGGTTGGGGAATTTTTCTGGAGGAAAATTGAGCAAACTAAAGTGCAATATAAATGTAACATTATAACCTATTGAGTATTTGCTTTTGATTAAAAAAACGAAAACCGGTTTTTGGAACAACCGGTTATTTGACCGATTATAACCGCCAGGTTAAACCGTAAGTAAAAAAAACGGTATAACCGAAACCCGGTTTTTTGTTCAACAACCGCCATGCACCATCCCTAGACTTTAAGATTTAAAAACCTGGTACTTTTACATTATTATTGTATTATCGGTTTATAACCTTCTCCGTCTTCCGATACCCGTTCTCCATTCCTCTCTGTCCGCACATTGATCTACTTGCAGACCTCTTTCATCCATGCCTTTGTTTATTCCTGCCTGCCAAATTTTTCGCGGTCTACCTCTTCTTCTTCTACCTTGCGGTTTCTAGTTTTGCACTTGTTTTGTGATTCTGTCTTCATGCATTCTTTGTACGTGACCAAACCATCGTAGTTGTATTTCGTTGATTTCGTCATTTATTGTATGTGTATCTGTGACCTTCATTATTTCTCGTATCCGTTCATTGGTGACATGTTCTCTTCTTGATATTCCTGCAGCTCTGCTCCAGAAATCCATTTCAGTGACATCTAACATTTGTTTTGATTTTTCCTTCATATGCCATACTTCGCAGCTGTATGTTATAATGCTTTTCACGACGGCGCACAGTTGTCCAAAAACCCGAAAAGATGGCCAAAATATGAGAGCTTTTTTTGATTTGCATGAAATTAGGTATCCAGGGGTTTTTGAGGTCGCTAATTACGAATCCGAAGTCCAAATTGCAAAAAACAAAATGGCGGATGTAATATGGCGGGTTTATATATTTAAATATATGTAATACCGTCGAAATTTGATATCCGGGGGTTTTTGAGGTTGCTGATTACGAATCCGAAATCGAAATTTCAAAAAACAAAATGGCGGATGCAATGGCAGATTTCTTATTCCAACGTTAAATTCGATTATTAATCATATGAAAGTCAAAACTAATTTTTACTTTATTTTTCAACAATACTGTACCTGACCCTTTTATCTCTGATTTTACCCTATGATACTGAAATAACTAAAGACTTACAGTCATTACAACTAAAGTCTATTCGGTAGACTTACACCGGTCATGGATTAAGAAAGAAATGAACGAATTTACTGGTCCGCTGTAGTTTAACTATTTACACATGGGCGCAGTAATTTTTTATTTGAGGAGGTTCTTATATAAATCAAATAATTTTAAATTTTAGGTGTTTGTATAGCCTCAGAAGCCTAAACGACATAATTTCGTGATTCTTTATAACAGTTCATTATCCGTAGCCAAAAGTCAATATACCTAATATTAATTGTTGCATTAATATCAATATAATAAAAATAAAACAAATTATAACTTATAAAAGGTAGAAGGCTAAACGTTGCTGTATTGTTGATGTTTTAATTTAATCTCTAAAATGGTTTTCTATAAAGTCACAATCAATTTAAGTGATATATTGACGTTGGATGTTTTTAAATTAAAGTCAATTGACGCGTGTAAAAAGCGTTTATATGACATTGTAAACTAATTTGAGCTTGTTTTATTCTTTTATCAGATCGCATGTTTTCTATGTTAGTCATGTATATTTTATAGTTTATATGTATAATGGGGTATTTTTCCCGAAAATAAAAATTATTAAAAACAATATTATAATATTACGTATGTACCTACAATATCTACAAATAGTTTCGATTTCAAACAAATCACGCCTTGAAAAGGATCCGGAAATCCTACAGCAGGGCATTATGTAAACATCAAATATTTAAGTAAAATGCTAAATATTATTAAGTCAATATACGTACCAATTTTTTTTACTAAAATGATTTAGTCGTTATTGTTCACACTATCATCGCCATCGCTGTCATCATCATCGCTGTCGTCACCGTTAATTGTTATTATGATTGGGCTTATTTCGTTAATTTTATTTTCACGAATCCACCAATCCTCAATTAATTTTTCGCACTTGTATATACAGTTCCGCCATACTTCTGGAGTTGCAATTGAAAGTGCTTCTCGCCAAGTTTCCCAAACCGCTTCGTCTGTATACCCATTAGGCCCAATATGGTTGTCGTAATATTATTTTGCTATTCTCCATATATATTCGATGGGATTAAACTGGCAGTGGTATGGTGGAAGACGTAAAACTTGATGCCCGTAACTTTCAGTAACCTGATCCACCACAAAGATTTTTGGTTTTGCATGTTCTTTTGCCAAACGTAACAACTCAGACTTTAATATATGCTGTGGAATAGATATGCGTTCATTTGTTAGCCATTCTTTAATCTTATCTACATTCCACGAATTTGTTGGACTTTTGTTTAGTATTTCTGAATGATAAGGCGCATTGTCTAAAATAATTACGCTGGGCTCACTTAATCCGGGAAGAAGTTTTTCACGCAACCATTTCACAAACATTTCCGTGTTCATATTGTCACGATAGTCACTGTTTTTTTATGTAGACGAAAATATTAAATCAGCACCTTCTATAAAGCCTGTCTTCCCTCCCGCGTGCAGAATTATATGTCGCTTCCCTTCTCCACTAGCATGCTTGATCGATTTTATGTTGTCATCTTGCCATATTCTCTTGGTAGCACCCTTAGAAAATATCCATGTTTCGTCTAAATATACAAAAGTTGACCCTTCTTCTTTAAATATGTTATATTTATTTTCTCAGAAACTCAATTCTCTTGTGTACAACAGAACTTCTTTCACAAAGCGCTTTTCTGTTATCCTCTTTTTTAAATTTGAATCCTATGTTATGTAGGACTTGCCATAAACTTGTTCTGCCGATGTCACCAAATTTCCTCTCTTTTAACTTAAGTAAAATTGTACCTAAAGTCACATGTTCCTTATTTGCACGCATTTGATATATGATATTACGAATTTGAAATTTTCGTCCTTCTAACATATTGTTCGTTTTTAATAACAGGCGAGTATGGTGGTGATCGTTTTCCGGCACTTCACTATTCTCGTTTTTAATTGTAGATCTTAATTTTGATTCGCTAATTTCTAAAGCATCGCACACGCGTTGTTGTACAGACGTTACCGATTTTAAAGGACCACCATTGTTTTTTTCCGCAATAAAGTACTTATGTAGGTTACAAATTAGAGTATCTACATCTAAAACACGTCTTGGCATTTTCGGTTAAACAGCACGAACAGATTCTCACAAAATTAACAATATAAGGCGTTACCAATTCGACAGAATAAATTCAACTGGAAGATAACAAATGTCCTTATAGTTTCTTATAGCATTCCTGATTTGTTTGTCGACCCATTTAGTTAAATTACCTATTAAAATTGCATTAGTTTGTCATACTTTCTCTAATTTGGTTTTGCACCTATTTGGGTAATTAAGTACTTTCACTTGAATAATTAAAATGCCAAGACAGTACCGTAATTAAAATACCTAGGTCAAAAAATGAGCTTTATTTTGATACTATACAGTATGGTGCAAATGAAAGGAATAAATTCGTTATTTCGTAAACCGGCGACTTTAAGGAAAAATCCTGAAACAGGTCGATTTTTATTTTTAAATTATGATATTTTGCCATAAATGTCATACTAGTAACGTCATCCATATGGGCGTGATGAAGTAATCGATGATTTTTTTAAATGAGAATAGGGGTCGTGTGCTAGCTCATTTGGAAGATCATTCAATTCTCTATTTATTAATATAAACATTTACATAATTGTTTATACAGAGCGCCCAAAAAATTTTTTTAATTTAAATTATTTGACAAAAAAAGAAGAATCTATATAATTTATTTAATTTAAAATACATTTTATTGCTGTTAGAAATCAGTAAAAAAATGTTTATATCACAAATAAACATTGTTTTTCGCTTAAATTAAATGTTCAAACTTCCTAAGAAACAGGTGGCTGGCGGGAGCTGGCTTGAACATTGAATTTAATCGAAAAGCAATGTTTATTTTTGAAATAAACATTTTTTCTGTTTCTGGGCAACAGTAAAATGTATTTTGAATTAAATAAACTACATACATTCTTCTTTTTTGTCAAATAATTTCATTAAAAATTTTTTTGCACGCCCTGTACAAATAATTGTGTAAATGTTTATATGCCTAAATAGTGAATTTAATGACCTTTCAAATGAGCTAGCACTCGACCCCTATTCTCATTTAAAAAAATCATCGATTACGTCATCACCCCCAGATGGATGACGACAATAGTATGATATATATGCCAAAATATCATATGTTGAATGGGTTTATTGACAGATTTTAAAACACAATGTAGGTATACCCCCAAAATATATTTTATTACTATTCCTTTCTTTTATCTGTTTCAATAGTTTATTAATGTTTCTTCACTGCTTATATCAATAATACATAGTCTCAATTTACAATCAATTACTTTCAACTGAATTTTAATCCCTTCCTTTCTTTTCTTTTCTACTCTAATTCTCACCCTTAATTTATATCTCAATTTCATGTACCTACATTGTTGTCTATCAATTCACATTTATTACTGTTATTACTATATGACTGCTAATATACCCTTTTAGCTACAATTTTTAAGCTTTCCGATTTTTCATTCTTTTTACGACCACTACTCCTCTCATTAAAACATCAAGGAGTATTGACTTTAACAATTTAGGTTACAGCTGCACGTCCACATCTAACATACATATTAGATATCGACCCGTTTTGATCCAAACGTTGTTAGTCTTACACTAACACATACACTAATAAATAGAAGTCTTTAATAAATATAAATAAAAACAAAAATCTTTTAATAAATAGAAATAAAAATCTTTAAAACCGGTACAGATTTGTTGGTTGTCTTTCACCAACTATCTCTTCACCCTCAAAAATTCCCAAATTCCATAAACTTGTTTACCTTTGCAACATTCTCCGTCTATTCCACCATATCCCGTTAGCATAACTTAAGCAGATATATCATGTTAATGAATACTGAGGTAGTACCTCCTTGTAACCGAATCATTTAGTTACTTGTAACCGTTGACCTGAAGATGCTCTGCATACTTTAGAGAGCGAAACCGGTCGTCGGAAGTTACAATAAATGATTGAGAGTACGTCTGTCTTTTACTTCATTCAAAATATCATAATTTAAAAAAAAAAATCGACCTGTTTCGGGATTTTCCCTAATGTCATCGGTTTACGAAATAAAGAATTTATTCCTTTCATTTGCACCATACTGTATATACGAGTAGTTGCAAAATTTACTGAATGCATTAACATTATTTAGTGGTGGCCGCATATCGAAATAACTACTCTGTGATAGACCACATAACGAATTAGTTACTCTGCGGTAGACCGCATATTGGATGGTAGACCGCATATCGAATCGGCACTAATCTATATATTTTTTCGTATTTAATATATTACTTGCGGGTAAATCCTAATTGTTCTTTTAGTCAAGGAAGTCTCTTCGCATCTGCTCGGGAAAATGTTCTAGTCAGGTGTTTTGCATAATCTTACTCCTAAGTTAGTATTAAGTTTTTGCTAAGAAAGGTATTTCTAACAAGGGTGCATTGTATTTTATTATTTATCTTATTATTTTTCCTTAAATTATCCTGTTTATTAAATTTTAATCAAAAAATTACTAAAAATTCAATAATTAAATAGATATTGGCCCTCTACGCACCCGAGATCTACGCTTATGTTACTGGTATACCTAAAATATTACAATCGACCTGCCGATTCGTTTGTTTCTTTATTAATCCGTGACCGGTGTATCCCTACCGAATAGAGAGTACCTGAATGCTGCGGCATGATCTGTTTATTCTGCGTCGTTAACGATTCATATTGAAACTCATAGCGCAGAGCGCTTGTACAAAAAATTCTCGCAAAACCAAAGGGGCAGATAGTGGCAGCTAATTTTCTTTTAATCTTAAAGAGAGAAATATAAGCTAAAAGATGATTGTAGTAACATCTTGGAATTCGATGGAATATATAACTATTTGCCTATCTGAAAATTTAATTTTTTCAAAATATATACTCTCTTAATACTTAATTTCAACTTAAAATATACTAAATATAACACATATACAAATATTTTGATATTATCTCATTTTATTAAAGATGGATCCACGAATATCCTCCATTTTGCAGAATTGAATTTGCGCACTCCGTTTTCAAGATATACGCAGAAGACTGCGTATAAAATATTCGTTATTCTTAACTGCGCTTCTGTTCCGTAAGAAGGTCAACTTTGAACTGAACTAGAAATTCAGATATACGAGATATAGCTCTAGGGTTGCCAACACTGAATAGGGAATTTAATTCTCTTTTAGAAAATATAATAATATTCTTGAAACGTTGAATTTTTTTTTTGACTTTTGGCCAGCTTTTTGGGATTTTGGACCACTGTGCGGCGTTATAGATTTTTTTCTTGTTTTGGTTGTTTATCTGCTTGTCCCAGATTACTGAGTTTAGGAGCCTAATTGCGTTCCTGCCCTGAGTATTTCGTTCTTTAATGGCTCCGTCCAGTGTTCCATCATTCGTGATTTTCATACCCAGGTATTTATATTCGTTACATTTACTGATTGTTTCTCCTCCTTCTATAGTCGAGAAAATGAAGCATTTTGGCTCGCAATTTTTTCGTCCAGCATGGATTTACTTGAAATTTTCACAGAAGGTAGGGAATAGTCAAGGATCATTTTCTATATCATGCGGCTGTACGCTAAAAGCTTGGGGTGGTTGCCACCCCATCTCGGGGACGGGAATGTTTTATTATATTTTAACCATGTAAATCGATGTAAAAATGAATTCTAAAAAAAATGTTTTTTACATTTTCTTCGTAAAACTAGTATTTTTCGAGTTAATCGCGCTTGAAAGTAACAGTCTTTCGACGAAAAAATCGACTTTTTTAGATGGTTTTTTGAGAATACCTCGAAAAATATGCATTTAATCAAAAAAACTGTAGATATCAAAAATGCATCTTTTAGTAACACAAATTAAATTAAACTTAAATAATATTTTTAAGTAGGTATACTGTTAGACCTATCAAAAAATAGTAATATGAACCTCCTAGAATGACAATTAAGCGACTTGTGATCAAAAAAAGGTTTGTACCTGCTATTATCTATGAAAAAATCATCAGTGAAAACAACCCCCTAACTACTCTACTGATTAAAAATTGGTCTTCACCTTTCTGTAATTCCCTTTATATTCGTATTATCAATATACCCAAGAAGTTTGACCTATTTAAAAGGCCTAATTTTATAAAAATTTGACTTGAAGAAAAATTGATTTTTTGCAATTTCCTATTTGTCACCTTTTATTTCAAAATATCTCCGAAAATACTGGAGATACGAAAAAAATTTTGGACTACTAAATTTTCGCTTATTATTTAATAAGTAAAATTCTCTTGTGCATAGATTTTCATTGCAGTGAACAGTTAACAAGATACTATAGCTATTTAAAGCCTCTGTTTACGAGCAAACACCCCCTTATTCGAGTCTTTTAAACTCACCCCAATTAAAAACTAAGGGATCTTACAGAATTTAGTTTTCACGGTCTTAGAACTCGTCAAAAATCCTACAGAATTATTATTGAAAAAACTTTTTATCGTCAAAAATGAAGGAGCCATGTTCAAAAAACGATTTTTTTTTTAAATATCGAATAGTCCGCTCATGGATAATTTTCAATGTATGTATAATACCACAGAATCGGTTGATATACTGGAAGATGACTAAAAAATTATTTGTATTTGTACATATTTGTAAATTCGTATTTTTGTGTAAATAAATGTTTTTGTAATTCTTTAATTCTACTTTTTTTCTGTATAGATCTATTAAATTATCTACTTATAAAAATTGTGATGTTATTAAGGGTGGTTTTTAAGGGTTGAAATATGATATTTTATCCTAAAGTATAAAACAATCATTATTTAACCCATCAAAACCAAAGTTTACCCATATTAAAATTTACAATGTTTTTATAAAATTTTTGTCAATAAGAGGTAGGTTACACCCCTAAAATAATCAACGCCCTTAAGCATGATATAGAATATGAAGTACAGGGTGATATGATCCTAATCCCAAATTTTTATGTAAATCGATGCAAGCTGAAATGATTCTTTTAGGATAAGTAAATTTTTTATATATAGCTCTAACAAGGGTGGTTTTAAGTATATCTTAAAGCATACAACAATCATTATGTACCTAATAAAAACCAAATGTAGACATTATTAAAGTTAGAAATGTGGTTTTATAATTTTTTACAGTTAGGGGTAGTTTTCACTTTTCACATTTCGTTTTCACATGTTTATATTTGTATCCTCCATTGCCTCCCATAACTTTACCGAAGGTACACTGTCGTATGCCTTTTTCAGATCAATATAATATACGAAATGAATCTCTTGGTTAATCGCTGTTTTCTTTTCCATGACTTGTGCGATTGCAAAAAGGTGATCAAGTGAGATCTTCCAGATCTAAATCCTGCTTGTTCTTTTGCTTCCATTTTCTTGTATTCGTCTTCTATTCGGTTTTTTAAGGTTCTTCCGTATATTTTGCTGATTGTTGGTGTACAGGAAATACCCCTGTAGTAAATACAGTGTAGTTATCACATTGTTTTCGATGTGTACTTTTACATAAATGTAAAAAAACTTTCACCTTGGTTAATTACGGTCAAAGTTAGCTACTTTTTGTATTTAATTCACAGCTAGTTTGTTCCTAACAATTAAGAAAGCTAACTAGCACTATTTTGAAGTTCAAGGCATGTATACAGTTTATATCTAAAAGATTGAGTAAACTTGAACAGAGTGGTTAATATATCTTTAAAAATAACTCCACAGAATTCGACTCATGGTCGGTGGAGGGGAATTATTAAAATCCGTGCACTCAAAAAATGAAATTTATTTTTCAAAGATATGTTGCGCTTAATACAAAACGTTATGGGGCCGATAATTATGATTCTGACCTTCGAGTATACCTATATAATTTCATAAAAATCGTTCAAGCGGTATCGGAGGATTATGGTAACTAACAGTACGACAGGAAAATTTTATAGATGTAAATAAATAGGGTATTAAAAAATAGGGTCTTGGTGATAGAAGGGTGAAAATTAAGGGTTGTATATATAGTTTTAATGGTACACACTATAAAATTAAGGTAGACAATGTTTTCTAAAACAATAAAAAAGTGGCAGAGGGTAACCCCCTTATAACTTATAGGTATAAATAATAGATTACAATCTATTTTCAGTCCTACAGAATATATGTGTAAAATTTCATAAAAATCGGTCAAGCCGTTTCGGAGGAATATGATAACTAACACTGTTACAGGAGAATTTTATGTATATAGAAGTAACTGCAAATTAAATAAGTAATAAAAGTGGCTAAATTTCCTCGTAATTAACCTAGGCGAAAAGTTTTTTTTTGAAAATTCGTGTAAAAATATCAGCTTTTCAAATCCCAACGCAGATTTAGTCAATAAGCTAATATGGTTATTCAAATTCTTTATAAGCCAAAAATGATTCTACTTTCGTAAAATGTTTTCAGAATGGTAAATATGACTTTTTATTGATTTTTTAAATAAGTTGAAAATGTAAGTATTCTTCTTTCCTGTGGTTTCCACAGAATTACTGTATCATTATTATTTTCTGAACAACATTGCAAAAAAAGCTCGTTGTGATAAACAAATCGAATGCAATTTAAACTAATTGACAAATCGTCTTGCAATTTTTTGTGCATTATGTGGACTGTTTGACTCAACATTTCATGCAATATCAAAGTCTTAAGTTCATTTTTGCAAAAGTTATAGCAATTTCTTTATTTTCGAAATTTAGTTTTATTTTGCAATTTCTGAAATCACAAATAATCAGAACAAAACTCAAAAACTTCCATTTTAAACCTTTGCTTATCTACTAAAAGATGAATAATCTAAGTAAGATATTTAATTAGGTTATCTTTACCTGTAGCCATTTAAACGAAAAAACTGTCATGTTTGACACTTATTTGTTAATAACTAAAATTCTCGTCCGAATTGTGACGGGCATTGTTGTATTTATAATGTAATAGGTATATCTCCAAAAAAACCATTTGCAACCTGGCTGGCAAGTGTCCTGACAAAAACCTTATTTTTCTGGACTATTGCAACTAAGAGAAGAAAGAAAGAAACTTAAAGAAAAAATGTTACAAAAAGAAGCAACCGAAGAAGGAAAAGCAGTAGAAAGGAAATACAAAGAAAAATATAGTGGTTAAAAAGCAAGCCAGAAAAGACAAAAGATACTACGTAAATCATATGGTAAAAATGTCAGAAAAAGTTGCGCAAGAAAACGACCTGAAAATACAGTACAATATCATCCGAAATTTGACAGGGAAAACACTAAACAGTAATAAACAAATTAAAGATAAACAAGGAAATAATATAATTAATCAGAACATAAAATAATACAAAGATGAAAAGAACACAGCGAGGAAATATACTCCAAACACCAGATATAGACGGAGATAATGTAATACAGGAAATAAACATTAGAACAGTTGAAATTACGAAAGAAGAAATACAAAACACACTAAATCAACTAAAAAAATGGCAAAGCCGCTGAAAGCGACAAACTACCGATAGATTTAATAAAGGCGGACGCAAACGAATCAGTAGAAATGTTACACAAACTCTTTAACAAGATATAGGCCGACCAGGAGCTCCCACAGAAATGGAACGTGGGTTTAACTATTAAGATACCAAAAAAGGGCGATTTCAATAAATGCGAGAATTGGCGAGCAATAACACCGACAATATTTATAATAATAACGGACTGGATCATGCAGAAAATAAGTGGTAAAAAAAGAGGTATTAGATAGAAATTGCATAACTAGTTGGACGATTTGTAGTTCGCAGATGATATTTGTCCCCTAACCGAACATAGTAGCCATAAGCAAAAGAAGATCGACAAGCTTGCAAAATACTCCAAGATAATGGGTCTGAAGATAAAGACAAAAAAACCAAACTTAAAAAAAAACAGCAACCAAGAAACTAAAATTAAAATACAAGGAAGACAAATACAGGAGATAGCTAACTTTACATATCTGGGATCGATTATGGAAAAAAAGGCGCTAGTAGAGCAGATGTAGAAAAAAAGATAGTAAAGGCACAATATGCACTCATTATATAATCATATAATGCATTAAGGTGATACAGTAGCGATCAACAGGTAGCCAAAACGCGTTCCAAGATTGCGGCTGTAATTTTGAATATTTTTTCGAGATATTTGGCACACGTATTCGTAATATAATAACGAATGGCGGTACAGAGCCCAATTTGAAAAATATATTAATATGTGGAAATTACTCTGTAATTAAATACAATATTAAAAAAACGAGCCTGTACCGCCATTAAGAAGAACAAAAAAATACACTTTCTTCAAATAAACTTTTTTATCCAATGCCTAGATTTTGTGTCATTTAGGAACTACTAATGAAATAAAAAATTTTAGTAGTTCCAAAATTACACAAAATCTAGGCATCGGATAAAAAAGTTTATTTGAAGAAAGTGTATTTTTTGTTCTTCTTAATGGCGGTACAGGCTCGTTTTTTTAATATTGTATTTAATAACCGAGTAATTTCCACATATTAATATATTTTTCAAATTGGCTCTGTACCGTCATTCTTTATTATATTACGAATACGTGTGCCAAATATTTCGAAAAAATATTCAAAATTACAGCCGCAATCTTGGAACGCGTTTTCGCTACCTGTTGATCGCTACTGTTTCCTCTTAAGGAAAATCTGGAACACACGCGATATATCAGAATTAACCAAAATCAAAATATTAATAGCTGGAGAAGAACTGTAACAAGAGATCATGTAAGAATTGGCGTTGAGATGGAGAGAAGTCAAACAGAGAGCAATGGAAAATACTTGTATAGCAAATTTCGAAAGAATAAAACAGAAAAGGATGCGCTAATCCTGCGAATCAGCCATCTTTGATTTTTGGCTAAGAAACGCAAGAGCGCCCAATACTTCATAATAAGGGAAAGTATTACAGGGAGAGAAAGATAGGGAGAGAGAGAAAGAGAGAGAGAGAGAGAGAGAGAGAGAAACAACACCGATAATTTATCAAAATAAAATTTAAGAATAAACCTAACCTATCGAAAGGCTCATCAAACAATTATTAACTCAAAAAAAAAACATTTGTCAAGGGTATATAGTGGTATTGTTAGGTATATTACATTATAACTTATTCCATCGAAATCTTCCGAAATCCATAATCTTCTTCCATCAAAATAAATAGAAAATTTTAAAGTCTAGAAAATACATTATTCATAACTACACCCAAGAAATAATAAGTTTTTCTAACCTGATTTAAGAGTATAAAAACGAAAACAAAGAATTTACAGCAAATCCTTATCGTATATCCGAGCAAACCAGCTAGTTGGCAAAAGTTATAAATAGAATTTGTCTGGGTTCTTCAACTAAATTCTCACGTAAACACAACCAAGGTTAAATATTTTACTTGATACCATAAGTACATTGTTGCCAGTATAACGGATGCCAAAGCGAGCGCTAACTGTATGAAATTAATCTTGTTAATATACACGATGTATATTGATCGGAAGTCACGAAGAGTCAAAACTATACAGAAGCCACGAGGGACGCAAATGCAATATATATATATATATATATATATATATATATATATATATATATATATATATATATATATATATATATATATATATATATTGTATTTGCGTCCCTCGTGGCTTCTGTATAGTTTTGACTCTTCGTGACTTCCGATCAATATACAGCGTGTATATTAACAAGAATAATTTCATACAGTTAGCGCTCGCTTTGGCATCCGTTATACTGGCAACAACGTACTTATAATATCAAGTAAAATATTTAACCTTGGTCGTGTTTAAGTGCAAATTTAGTTGTAGAACCCAGACAAATTCTATTTATAACTTTTGCCAATTAGGTGGTTTTGCTCGGATATGCGATAAGGATTTGCTGTAAATTGTTTGTTTTCGTTTTTTTATACTCTTAAATCAGGTTAGAAAAACTTATTTCTTGGGTGTAGTTATGAATGATGTATTTTCTAAACTTTTAGATTTTCTATTTTATTTCGATGGAAGAAGATTATGGATTTCGGAAGATTTCGATGGAATAAGTTATATTGTAATATACTTAACAATACCACTATATACCCTTGACAAATTTTTATTTTTTAAAGTTAATAATTGTTTGATGAGCCTTTCGATAAGTTAGGTTAGGTATATTATTAAATTTTATTTTGATAATAATCGGTACTGTTCTCTCTCTCTCTCTCTCTCTCTCTCTCTCTCTCTCTCTCTCTCTCTCTCTCTCTCTCTCTCTCTCTCTCTCTTCCTGTAATCCCTTCCCAGCGCATCCTTATCTGTTTTATTCTTTCGAAATTTGCTATACAAGTATTTTCCATTGCTCTCTGTTTCTCGCTCTCTGTTTGACTTCTCTCCATCTCAGGCCAATTCTTTCATGATCTCTTATTACAGTTCTTCTCCAGCTATTATCAGGTCTTCCTCTTCTTCTTCTTTCGTCTGGTTGGTATTCGAGTGTTTGTTTGGTTATATTATTTCGATCCTTCCTCAGAGTCCGTGTAATTCATTTCCATTTCCTATTTTTAATCGTGACTGTTATTTTCTCTTGTTTTGTTCTTCTGCGTAGATCTATGTTTTTTATTTTATCTGGCCAGTATATTTTTAGGATTTTCCTCAACGATCTATTTATAAAGGTTTTTAATTTTTTGCTAGTTGTTTCTTCCTGTCTCTTCCTGTAAATATTTTGATTTTGGTTAATTCTGATATATCGCGTGTGTTCAAGATTTTCCTTAATGCATTATGAATATATAATGAGTGCATATTGTGCCTTTACTATCCTTTTTTCTACATCAGATCTACTAGCGCCTTTTTTTCCATGGTTGATCCCAGATAATATGTAAAGTTATCTACCTCCTGTATTTGTCTTCCTTGTATTTTAATTTTAGTTTCTTGGTTGCTGTTTTTTAAGTTTTGTTTTTTTTTTGTCTTTATCTTCAGGCCCATTACCTGGAGTATTTTGCAAGCTTCTTTTGCTTATGGCTGCTATGTTCGGTTAGGGAAAAAATGTCATCTGGGAACTACAAATCCTCCAACTAGTCATGCAATTTCAATCTAATACCTGTTCTATTATTGCTTACTTTCTGCATGATCCAGTCCGTTATTATTAGAAATAATGTCGGGGATAGCACACATCCTTGCTTAACTCCGCTTTGTATAACTACATCTACTACCATTTTTCCCGCATGTTCTAGTCTGGCTGTATATTTCTTGTCAAATAGTCTGATTAAGTTGATGTATTTTATCGGTAGTCCATATAGTTTTAGAATCTTCCACATTTGTTCTCTGTTTATACTATCGAATGCCTTTTCAAAGTCAAAGTCAAAGTAAACATTATGTTTATATTTTTTTGCCATTCACTAGCTTGTTCCAAGATAATTATAGAGTACAGGAGATACAGCGGTACAGGTACAAGATACAGAGGTGCTGATAGAGTACAAATGTGGTCGATAGTGGAGCGTTTTGCGCGAAAGCCTTCTTGGTTGCTTCTTAGTCTTAGTTTCTTGTCTATTTCTGGCTTCAGTCTATTCAATATGATATTTGACATTATTTTGAATGTGGCACTTAGCAGTGTTATTGCTCGCCAATTCTCGCATTTATTTAAATCGCCCTTTTTTGGTGTCTTAATGGTTACACCCTCGTTCCATTTCTGTGGGAGCTCCTGGTCGGCCCACATCTTGAGTTTGTGTAACATTTCTACTAATTTGTTTGCGCCCGCCTTTATTAAATTTATCGGTAGGTTGTCGCTTTCAGCGGCTTTGCCATTTTTTTAGTTGATTCAGTGTGTTTTGTATTTCTTCTTTCGTAATTTCAATTGTTCTAATGTTTATTTCCTGTATTACGTTATCTTCGTCTATATCTGGTGTTTGGAGTATATTTCCTCGCAGTGTTGTTTTCATCTTTGTATTATTTTATGTTCTGATTTAATTATATTTCCTTGTTTATCTTTGATTTGTTTATTACTGTTTAGTGCTTTCCCTGTCAAATTTCGGATGATATTGTACTGTATCTTCAGGTCGTTTTCTTGCGCAGCTTTTTCTGACATTTGTACCATATCATATACATAGTATCTTTTGTCTTTCCTGGCTTGCTTTTTAACCGCTATATTTTTTCTTTGTATTTCCTTTCTACTGCTTTTTCCTTCTTCGGTTGCTTCTTTTTGTAACATTTTTTTTAAGTTTCTTTCTTTCTTCTCTTAGTTGCAATAGTCCAGAAAAATAAGGTTTTTGTCGGGACACTTGACCAGCCAGGTTGCAAATGGGTTTTTTGGAGTTATACCTATTACATTATAAATATGTACAACAATGCCCGTCACAGTTCGGACGAGAATTTTAGTAATTAACAAATAAGGGTCAAATATGACAGTTTTTCGTTTAAATCGCTACAGGTAAAAATAAGGTAATTAAATATCTTATTTAGATTATTCACCTTTTAGTAGATAAGCAAAGGTTTAAAATTTTTTAAATTTTGATCCGATTATTTGTTACTTCGGAAATTGCAAAATAAAACTAAATTTCGAAAATAAAAAAATTGTTATAACTTATAAAAAAATTGTTATAAAAATGAAATTAAGACTTTGATATTGCATGAAATGTTGAGTCAAACAGTCCATAATGCACAATAAATTTCAAGACGATTTGTCAATTAGTTTAAATTTTATTCGATTTGTTTATCACAAAGAGCTTTTTTGCAATGTTATTGTTCAGAAAATTCTAATAATACAGCAATTCTGTGGAAACCACAGGAAAGAAGAATACTTATATTTTTAAGTTATTTAAAAAATCAATAAGAAGTCATTTTTAGCATTCTGAAAACATTTTACGAAAGTAGAGTCATTTTTGGCTTCTAAACAATTTTAATAACCATATTAACATATTGACTAAATCTGCGTTGGGATTTGAAAAGCTGATATTTTTACACGAATTTTCAAAAAAAAACTTTTCGCCTAGGTTAATTACGAGCAAAGTTAGCCACTTTTATTACTTATTTAATTCACAGTTACTTCTATGTACCTAAAATTCTCCTGTAACAGTGTTAGTTATCATATTCCTCCGAAACGGCTTGACCGATTTTTATGAAATTTTACACGTATATTCTATAGGACTGAAAATAGGTGGTAATCTATTATTTACACCCATACGTTATAAGGGGGTTGCCCCCTGCCACTTTTTTATTGTTTTGGAGAAAATTGTCTACCTTCATTTTATATTATGTACAATTAAAAATATATACAACCCTTAATTTTCACCTTTCTACCACCAACCCCTATTTTTTAATAGTTAGCTATTTATTTACATCTATAAAATTCTCCTGTCGTAATGTTAGTTGCCATAATCCTCCGATACCGCTTGAACGATTTTTATGAAATTATATATGTATACATATACTTGTATATGTATACTAGAGCGGAGTAATTTATATGACAAAAAAAAAGTCATCGGGTCACAATCAGTTTCTGATTCTACAATGAATTCTGTGAAAAAAAAACTTTACACCATAGGTATCTGATGAATTTCGAGGCGCCACATTTTTCATTTTAGTTTTGAGGTACATCAGAACTCGTCATTTTACGACTTCTGATGTACATTGAGGTTGATTGTGGACAAAATTTCAACTTTTTTTATTACGGAAAAGTTTATTTTAGTAGATTTTGAGACGAAGAATCCATTTTTGATATCTATTTTTACCAAAATTACTCACCAGGGGGCGCTACAATGCAATTTTGTGAACGTCAGAAGTTGTCATTTTATGACTACTGATGTTCATTGCGGTTAATTGTGGACAAGTTTTAAATTTTGTTTACGGAAAAGAGAATTTTAGTATTTCTTGAGACGAGAAATTTAAATTTAATATGTTTTTCTACCAAAAACACTCACTAGGGGGCGCTACAATACAATTATATGAATATTAGAAATTGTCATTTTATGACTTCTGATCTACATTGCAGTTGATTGTGGACAAACTTTAGACTTTTTTTACGGAAAAGTGTATTTTAGTAGCTTTTGAGACGAGGAATCCATTTTTGATATCTATTTGCACCAAAACCACCCACCAGGGGGCGCTACATTGCAATTTTATAATTATCAGAAGTTGTCATTTTGTGACTTCTGATGTACATGGCGTTTGATTGTGGACAAATTTTAAACATTTTTACGCAAAAGTGTATTTTAGTAGTTTTTGAGACGAGCAATCCATTTTTGATATGTATTTCTACCAAAAACACTCACCAGGGGGCGTTACAATGCAATTTTATGAGCATCAGAAGTTGTCATTTTATGACTACTGATGTAGATTTTTTTACGAAAAAGTGTATTTTAGTAGTTTTTGAGAGGATGAATCCATTTTTGATATGTATTTCTACCAAAAACGCTCACCAGGGGGCGCTACAATGCAATTTTATGAACATCAGAAGTTGTCATTTTCTGACTACTGATGTAGATTGCGGGTGATTGTGTACAAATTTTAAACATTTTCTTACGAAAAAGTGTATTTTAGTAGTTTTGAGACGAGGAATTCATTTTTTTATCTATTTGTACCAAAAATACTTACCAGGGGGAGCTACAGCGCAATTTGCGTCATTTTGTGAGTAAAACAATGTTAATATTATTATTTTTTCTTTTATTTTTATTTAGTAGATATTAATTCTGTGTTATTAAAAATATCTAACATTAACTTGATAATTATAAAATTTAAAAAAATTAATAATTCTGTTAATGAAATTAATTAAAATATAATAATTAACTAGACCTTAAGCAATTACTTTTATATTAGGTAGGGGAGCCCAAGCGGGGATTTCTGCAAATACTCGAGCACATCAGAATATCACATTGGGAGAAACATTGTACCCTGTAAATGTACCCCTACCATATATGGACTCTAACTACAGGGGATTTCGTTAAGGGGGGTCCGAAAGAATTTATCCTTAGAAAATCTCGAAATCATCAGATTAAGATAAGGTAAGTTAAGTACATGCAGTATATTTAAAAAATCTTGCGATTTGAGCGGATACGTAAGGAAATGGATGAGTCACAAAGTTTTACAACTTTGATCGTCGAAAATGAACGTCAGATCGAAAAACTGAAAACTACGTGTTCAATATGTTTCACAAATCTATCAAATGATACCAAACACGACACCCCACGGACAGAGGTGGAGCGTAACTTTAAAATTTTAAATAGGAACCCCGCGATAATTCGCGAAATGAATATGAGATCAAAAAACTAAAGAATACGTGTTCAATATTTTTTTAAAATCTATCAAATGACATCAAACACGACCACCCACAGTAGTGGGGTGGGGGGTTACTTTAAAACCTTAAAATAGGATTCCCCATTTTTTTATTGCAGATTTGGATTTCTTAGGTAAAAATAAATAACTTTTATTCGAGACATTTTTTCGAATTATGGATAGATGGCACTGTAATCGAAAAAAATGATTTTTGGAATTTAAACTAAAAAATGGAAAGTCTCCAGTAAAATGGAAAACTTGACTTAAGTTTTTTTTGGTTTTTGGACTTAATTTTCACAATCCAATAGGTCTCCATAACGCTCGAGTAACTGCAAATTTAGCACACCTGCCTCCCCTACTAATACGAACGTATTACATACTACAAATACATACAGTTCATTCCAAACCCTTCTTTCAGTGCGTCAACGATAAAATGTCGAAATATGACAATTATTGTATTTAACCTAGAATGACAATTGTAATTTCACCTCATGACATTGTGAAAGTAGGTATGTAACTAGTCTTTAATGAATATATAATTTTCTGACTTCTATCTATAATAATCACGATCGAGAGAATTCGACAAACTATGATGCACAGAAAGAAGGGGTTTAGTATTAGCTTTAGTTCAATTAACCAATTAAAATTTTAATTTGACTGTCAAATAAGCGTCAGATCGTTTATGTACCGATCTGAAAATTAGTGTCGATTTTTGCTATTATTACCTTAAATACTAGTTTATAATACTATTTACTCATCAGATAGTAAGTATTAACTGTTGTGTAAAGTGTTAATCATCAAGAGAAAACTGTAACCACGATCCGTAATAGATGTTTACCTAATAATATTCTATGTTATAGTGTTACAGTGATGTTTTTGCCGTGGCTGGCTACATTCAATGGCACAAAAACATTAACGCTACAAATTAGTCCAGTACTTTTGACTATATAAGTAACAGATAGCAACAACATGTCTGAACTCAACTCTACCAGTAATATTTCTAGTTCACATGCAACTGTTACTATGTCAAAGCCGAAACCTAAATACCTATCCAAAAAAGAGCAAACCATAGGTACTAATCAATGCAGAATCAAATTTACTACTACTCGAATATGACAAGTACATAGGTAACATTGTTAGTCCCACAAACATTTGCTTAGCCTCAAGAATCTCCAATAACAGAATATGCATCTACCTAATAAACTCTGAACTTGCGGAACAAATTATAACTGAATATCCTACGATTACAAAACTACTGTTGAAGTACTAGTAAGAAGACTAGTAACCCACGCTAAAATACTTATAATTTCCAACGTTTGCCCATCAATATTTCACGAGATTACATAGAAACATCTCTAAAGGTTTACAACTTGCTTCACCAATGTCATATCTAAAAGCCGTAATCCCCGGTGATGTGTTTGTGAGATTTTTATGATTTGGACGCGGAAATTGATAAAAACTTAAACCAATTTTAATATTACTTGTAGCGGTTTGCGATGTAACAAATATTGTCTAAAATCGTTTTAAACAATTATTATGTATAATTATAAGTTATAAAAATAAGCGAAGGAGATTTAAGAGCCCGCAGTCATATAACTCCAAGACAAAAAAGGTATAAAATTCTTACAATTAAGATAAAGGCGGAAGTGAGCGCTCTAAAAGTATACAGGCCTGGATCGCGCGTACAAAAAAATAGTTGATTAATAGCAAGCTGAAAATTTGTTAATAGCTTAACGGTGTCTAGTCGGACAAACTTTGATCTTTGGGAACACTGGAACAAGGGAAGTTTTTGTGAAGCAGGTTAAAGTTTGGAACGTCAGACTACGAAAACGTCCCATATATTTTGTGTGGCAGAACTTCCAATTGATTTGTTATCCTTCATTAAACACTCACACATTTGCGAAAATCAGACTGCTATTTATCACCAACTGGACATTTTAATAAGTCATAAGTCCGATACGTAGAACATGTCAAAGGACAAGAGTTATGCTTGGCAAAATATTGCCAAGATGATCAGCAAAATCCAAGTATACAATATTTTGGGAATGGAGGAAAATGTAAGGAACGGCATTCTAACGTTTTCTACACCAAAATTTGACCAAAACCTCGTTTTGAATCATAATAATTTGTTATAATGCCTTATAATGACATTTTTGATTCCCTCGTATTAATACCTTATATTTTTCCATTGATACTTTATGATAAAATATACAAATTGAAAAAAAAAAGAAGAAGACTGTTCGGGCTTAAATGTTTCAGCTTGAGCTTATTTTTACGTTCCTCAGAAGCTATACATCAAGTTTTAGAAAATCGAAGATCCAAAATTTTTTTGATCCAAAATTGAGTGGTTTGGTTACTCAAAAACATCTAATTTATTATATTTCAAATAAATTTAATTAAGCAAAATATTCTTTAGTAAAGTTTATAATAAACTAATTAATATTACCTATTTTTTGTAACATAAAATCAGGGCCTATTAAATAAAAACGTTGAACAAATAATATTAACACTATTTTATCCAAAGAAGTAGTCGTAAAATGACAAAAATTGCACTGTAGCGCCCCCTGGTGAGTACTTTTGGGACAAATAGATATCAAAAATAAATTCCTTGTCTCAAAAGCTACTAAAATACACTTTTTCGTAAAAAAAAGTTTAAATATGTCCCCAGTGAACCGCAATGTACATCAGAAGTCATAAAATGACAAATTCTGATGTTCATAAAATTGCATTGTAGCGCCCCCTGGTGAGTGTTTTTGGTACAAATAGATATCAAAAATGGATTCCTCGTCCCAAAAGCTACAAAAATACACTTTTCCGTAATAAAAAAAGTTAAAATTTTGTCCATAATCAACCTCAATGTACATCAGAAGTCGTAAAATGACGAGTTCTGATGTACCTCAAAACTAAAATGAAAAATGTGGCGCCTCGAAATTCATCAGATTCCTATGGTGTAAAGTTTTTTTTTCACAGAATTCATTGTAGAATCAGAAACTGATTGTGACCCGATGACAAAAAAAATTACTCCGCTCTAATGTATACATAACATTTTGTATTGTTAGGTGGGTATATGTGTACATAACATACTCTACAAAACTACAGGTATATATAAATTAAAAAAATAATGATCAAAGTCCATCAACAAACTCCGGAGATATTAAGCGCAACATATCTTTGAAAAGTTAATTTCATTTTTTGAGTGCACGGATTTTAATAATTCCGCTCCACAGACCACGAGTCGATTTCGTTAGGACGTCATTTTTAAAGATATATTAACAACTCTGTTCAAGTTTACTCAAACTTTTACATATAAACTATATACATACCTTGAACTTTAAAATAGCGCTAGTTAGGTTTCTTAATTGTTATAAAGAAACTAGCTGTGAATTAAATAAAAAAAAGTGCCTAACTTTGACCGTAATTAATCAAGGTAAAAGTTTTTTTTAACATTTATGTAAAAGTACACATCGAAAACAATGTGATAACTACAGGGGTAATTTGTGTTACTAAAAGATAAATTTTTCATATCTACAGTATTTTTTGATAAAATGCATATTTTTCGAGGTATTCTCAAAAAACCCTCTAAAAAAGTCGATTTTTTCGTCGAAAAACTGTTACTTTCAAGCGCGAATAACTCGAAAAATATTAGTTTTACGAAGAAAATGTAAAAAACATTTCTTAGAATTACTTTTTACATCGATTTACATGGTTAAAATGCAATACAAATTTCCCGTCCCCGAGATGGGGTGGCAACCACCCCAAGCTTTTAGCGTACAGCGGCATGATATAGAAAATGATCCTTGGCCTATTCACTACGCCCTACCTTCTGTGAAGATTTCAAGTAAATCCATGCTGGACGAAAAAATTGCGAGTCAAAATGCTTCATTTCCTCGACTATAGAAGGAGGAGAAACAATCAGTAAATGTAACGAATATAAATACCTGGGTATGAATATGAAAATCACGAATGATGGAACACTAGACGGAGTCGTTAAAGAACGAAACACTCAGGGCAGGAAAGCAATTAGGCTCCTAAACTCAGTACTCTGGGACAAGCAGGTAAACAACCAAAACAAGAAAAAGATCTATAACGCCGTAGTGAAAAGCATTATAACTACGGTGACCATATGTACTTATTTAAGTAGGACAGTACTTATTTTTAAATATTGTCCTAATGTACTTTAAAACCTTTCTAAGGACACGCAAATGTACTTATTTTTTCTAAAAATGAATATTTTTATCTTTTACTACTTTTAAACAAATTTCTTTGTATACTGTTCCAGGTATTGCAGCTTTTGTGTCTTGATGGTTTCCAATATTTCCATCCTTTTGTTGACCTGTGTTGAGCTGCCCCCCCCACTTGCAAAAATTAAAAAACAAATAGCCCTGATTTATGAGCTATTTATGAGCTCTCATATTCCGCAAATTAAAAATTTTGAGCTCGTTCCACTGAGCAGGAATTTAATACCCTAGTGGGGGGGGCTGAGTCAGCCCCCCCCCCCCACTACTTAAAAATAGGAATATTGAATCGGTTTTTGCGGCAGAATTACGAGCTATTTATGAGCTCTTGAAATTATATAGTTTCGATTTTTGAGCTCATCCCCTTCACCCCCAAACAACCCTTTAATTGATTTAACTTAAGAGAAAGATGCTTAGAAAACTTAAAATATATCGTATTGCGAATATAATTCCTATAGCTTATATACTCTAAGAATAAACTATTAAATCAAGAGCATTTCGATTATTGAGCTACAACCCCTTCGCCAGAAAACCACCCTATCTTCCCGGCTTAAGAGAAAGTTGTATTTAAAATGCGTTAAACTAATTATTTGGCGACTACATATCATTTAATAATTTATAAGCTTCCAAATTACGCGCATTTAGATCAGTAAATTGCAATTTATTTTATATAGTGCAGTCACTGAAGGTAAAAATCAACGATTACCTTCAATTTCGGTGAACCTTCATCGATTTTCACGAAAATTGGTCAGTGGTTAGAGGATACGTCAAGAAACAAAGGTGACATGGTACCACCTTGCGCCTTTACCCTGATGGTGGATACCGCCCCTTCTCGGGGGTGAAAATTATTTTATAAAAAATAAATGCACAAATCAATAAAAGAACAAATTAAAAGCAAAATTTATTATATAAAGTTAATAAGATAAGTCAATACTTTTTAAGTTATTAAAGATCAAAGATTTTAATTATGTATTTGTGAAAAAAATGCATGTTTTGAAAAGGTTTTTTGTAAATCACTGAAAAACTTTAAGTTTTTACAAAAAACTTAATAGTAGTTTAATTCGTATAGCTTATATTCTAAGAATAAACTCTTAAATCACGCGTCTTTCGATTATAGAGCTACAACCCCTTCGCAAGAAAACGACCCCATATTCCCGGCTTACGAGAGAGTTGTTCTTAAAATAATTTAAATTAATTATTTGGCGACTACATATCGTTTAATAATTTATGAGCTTGCAAAATATACGCATCTCAATTATTGAATTGCCATTTTCTTTCTATAGTGCAGTCACTGAAGGTAAAAATCAACTAGTACCTTCGATTTCGGTAAATCTCCATTCATTTTCACGAAAATTGGTGAGCGGATTTTGATACTATCAACTTTTTCTGCATCTTATTTTTCATAGGTATTTCTAAGTACTTTGACAAGTATTTAGTACCTAAGTGTTATAAAATGCATCTCTTTCCCGTTATTTAAGCTTGAACCCTTAGATTTTAACAGTCGCGGAAAAAAATATACATTTAATTACCAATAACTTACTTTAAATTAACATTAAAGGGTTTTTCAAGTAAGCAATTTATTATATTTTTTATTAGCTTCAATTTTAGTGATGAAAACTTTTTTGTAAAAACTTACAGTTTTTGAGTCATTTATGAAAAATCGCTCTAAAGCATGTATTTTCTTTCCAAAAATTAAAATATTTGATCTTAAATAACTCAAAAAGTATTGCTTTATTTTAAACACATTATATAACAAATTTTGCTTACAATTTGTCCCTCTCTCGATTTGTGGGGTTATTTTTAATAAAGTAATTTTCACTGCCGAGAAGGGGTGACATATACCCCAGGCTAAAACCCCAAGTTGTTATTGTCAATTCGTGAAAATAAACGGAGATTTACCGAAATCGAAGGTACTAGTTGATTTTTACCTTTAGTGACTGCACTATAGAAAGAAAATGGCAATTCAATAATTGAGATGCGTATATTTTGCAAGCTCATAAATTATTAAACGATATGTAGTCGCCAAATAATTAATTTAAATTATTTTAAGAACAACTCTCTCTTAAGCCGGGAATATGGGGTCGTTTTCTTGAGAAGGGGTTGTAGCTCTATAATCGAAAGACGCGTAATTTAAGAGTTTATTCTTAGAATATAAGCTATACGAATTAAACTACTATCAACTTTTTTGTAAAAACTTAAAGTTTTTCAGTGATTTACAAAAAACCTTTTCAAAACATGCATTTTTTTCACAAATAATTAAAATCTTTGATCTTTAATAACTTAAAAAGTATTGACTTATTTTATTAACTTTATATAATAAATTTTGCTTTTAATTTGTTCTTTTATTGATTTGTGCATTTATTTTTTATAAAATAATTTTCACCCCCGAGAAGGGGCGGTATCCACCCTCAGGGTAAAGGCGCAAGGTGGTACCATATCACCTTTATTTCTTGACGTATCCTCTAACTACTGACCAATTTTCGTGAAAATCGATGAAGGTTCACCGAAATTGAAGGTAATCGTTGATTTTTACCTTCAGTGACTGCACTATACAAAATAAATTGCAATTTACTGATCTAAATGCGCGTAATTTGGAAGCTTATAAATTATTAAATGATATGTAGTCGCCAAATCATTAGTTTAATGCATTTTAAGTACAACTTTCTCTTAAGCCGGGAAGATAGGGTGGTTTTCTTGCGAAGGGGTTGTAGCTCAATAATCGAAATGCTCTTGATTTAATAGTTTATTCTTAGAGTATATAAGCTATATGAATTATATCCGCAATACGATATATTTTAAGTTTTCTCAGCATCTTTCTCTTAAGTTAAATCAATTAAAGGGTTGTTTGGGGGTGAAGGGGATGAGCTCAAAAATCGAAACTATATAATTTCAAGAGCTCATAAATAGCTCGTAATTCTGCCGCAAAAACCGATTCAATATTCCTATTTTTAAGTAGTGGTATTAAATTCCTGCTCAGTGGAACGAGCTCAAAATTTTTAGTTTGCGGAATATGAGAGCTCATAAATAGCTCATAAATCAGGGCTATTTGTTTTTTAATTTTTGCAAGTGGGGGGGGGGCCAGCTCAACACGGGTCTTTTGTTGACTCTTCTCATGACTTCGTTGTTTGTTACAGGCTCGGTCCATGCTATCTTCAGGTACCTTCACCCACAGTTTAAATGCTGCCAACTTTTTAGTAGTCGACGCGTTAATTGACCATGCTTCTATCCCGTACAGCAGAGTCGAGAAAATATAACACCTTGCCAGCCTAACTCTCAAGTCCTAATTATTTCAGTTCTCTTGCACAAACTACCTTTCTCATTTTATTGAAGTGGTTCTTGCCTTCTCTATTCGAACTTTAATTTCTTTGGAGTAATCGTTTGTGTGATTAATTATTGTACCAAGATAGTTGTAGTTTTCAACTTGTTCTAAAGTCAGGCTTTTATCATTATTTTGGGTTTTTGATATCCTCATAAATTTAGTTTTCTTGATGTTTACTGATAATCCATATTGTTCTCCATACTCAACTATCTTGTTCATTAGCTTTTGGAGGTCTTGGAGGTTGTCCGCTATTATGATAGTGTCGTCCGCATATCTAATGTTTTTAATTGGCGTTCCATTTAGGTACCTTTATTCCTGCTGTTTCTCCCTCAAGAACTTTTTTCATAATTTCTTCAGAGTATGCATTTAATAGTAGTAGTGACAATACACACCCCTATCACACTCCTCTTTTAATTTTGAACTCTTCTGATGTGTGTTCGTTAATGCGTATGTGTGCCTGCTGTTTATAATATAGATTTGTTATAATTCAAAGGTCATTGTATTGTAATTGTTTTGCTTTGAGGACGTCCATTAGCTTTTTGTGGCGGACTTTATCGAAAGCCTTGTTGTAATCTATGAAACAGTAACAGACGTACATATCCTGGTTCACATCCAAGCATCTCTGGATTAGTAATGTAAATCCAAAATGGGTTTCTTCAATATTCATATCAAGTGTGGTAAATGATGAATGATCTTTAAAAACATTTTAAGTGTGTGAGACATCAGGCTTATGGTGCGGTGGTCGTACACAAAACTTCACTGCACAAGTGAAACATTTTTACACAAAATGTGTAACCTACCTAGAAAACTGGAGTACATTTTTTTGAGAATTTAAACTATTCAAAAGCATAGATCTAATGTGGGCTCCACACTCTCGGAGAAGTTACTTCGCCAAAGTTGTCCGAAGTACCCTCTCTACACACTCGTTCTACTTCGCGAGGAAGTGCGATACCGACAAAGATCCCTTTGACCAGACCGACAGAAAACGGAAGTAGAACGAAGTGAGGCAAAGTTACACAAGGTGGCCGTCTACACTTTCGTACTTGTTGAACCTCGATCGACTTCGGCGGGAGTGTGGAGCTCGCATAAGAAGTGAAATAACATGGAACGATGTTTGTTATTCTCTCGAAGCTTTTAAATTGTATATCAAGGCAACCATGTTAAACGAAGATCAACTCTTTGACGAACTGGGAATTTTGAAAGACGTGGCTACAAGTGAAAAAATTGCTGAGTGGAACAGAAAAGAAAAAAATAGTCAGGATCGATGGCTTAAAGTTTTTAAGTGTGTAGATCAATTCAAACTGAAAAACTTACAAATATTATGCGAATTTATTTTTTCCCTTCCGGGTACTAGTGCGGCTATCGAGTGTTTATTTTCTGTAATAAATAATTAATATTGGACGTCGGAAAAGTCACAAATGTCCATATCCACTCTCAAGGCAGCGATGCTGGTGTACGCAAATTTTGATGAGACTTGTATGAAATGTTTCATTTACTTCAGTCGAAGCCGGACCTTCGAAAAATATGAATGATGCAAAAAAACCGGAAGAAGATGAGGCTATTCCAGGTTTCGCATCTAAAAACTCTTAATTACAGGCTTGTAACTTTTTCAAAGTGAATTTAATGTGTTATATTTAGTTTAATTGATATAATTTTTTATGTTTAGCTACATAGTTCATTTATTTTTAATGCCAAAAAGTTATATTTGTCCAATAACAAGATACAGTTTGCGTTTTTAATACATTTTTTTTTGTACTTTTTTTTCTTTAAAAAGATATGGTCACCGTAATTATAACATACAGCTGCGAAGTATGGCATATGAAGGAAAAATCAAAACGAATGTTAGAGGTCACCGAAATGGATTTCTGGAGAAGGGCTGCAGGAAGATCAAGAAGAGAACATGTCACCAATGAACGGATACGAGAAATAATGAAGGTCACACATACAATAAATGACGAAACCAACGAAATACAACTACGATGGTTTGGTCACGTATAAAGAATGCATGAAGACATAATCCCAAAACAAGGGCAAAAATGGAAACTGCAAGATAGAAGAAGATGAGGTAGACCGAGGAAAAGTTGGCAGGCAGGTATCACCAAAGCCATGGATGAAAGAGGTCTGCAAGTAGATCAATGTACGGACAGAGAGGAATGGCGAACGGGTATCGGAAGACGAAGAACGTTATAAACCGATAATTAAATAATAATGTAAAAGTACCAGCTTTTTAAATCCTAAAGTCTAGGGATGGCGCTTGTTGAAAAAAAAACTGGTTTTTGGTTATACCGGTTTTTTTAACTTACGGTTTAACCTGGCGGTTATAACCGATCAAAAAATCGGTTGTTCCAAAAACAGGTTTTCGGTGTTCCAAAAACAGGTTTTCGGTTTTGTTTAATCAAAAGCAAATACTCAATAAGTTATAATGTTACATTTATATTGCACTTTAGTTTGCTCAATTTTCCTCCCGAAAAATTCCCCAACCAATTCAACCTATAAAAATTTTCCAGGCGCTTTCAAGTTACCCTACAAATGGGCCAGAGTACCCCAATCTCTGATTCGTCGCTCGTTGTAGACGGCGTCGGCGTATATTGCGTTGTCAATAATTGGGATATTCCCAAAAGTGATGATCCTATCGATCTATCAAAATGTCCCTTGGATCTATCAAGTTTTAAAAAATGTCCAAATGACTTATAGGTATTTTACAAAATAAATTCGATAAACCAATTCAGTATTTACTTCTCTATTGCCATCAAAAAATTTCTGTAGGTAATATTTTTTAATACGTTTGTATAATACCTACCATTTATTTCGTAAGAATTATTTATTGTTTAAAAATTACATAATGGAGATTCCTAATCGTATTTCGGTATTCACATTATACAAGAGTCTCAAGTCTCAAGTACTCAAGTATAAACAATTTTTTAGCTGATGATGGCTGGAATATCGATTTCAAGCAGATCACATACTTTTATGTAAATATTATCATCACATGCACCATTTCACCAGTCTTTGAAACATTTATTAATCTAAATCAGCGTTTCCCAACCGGTGGGTCGCGACCCACTAGTGGGTCGCGGGCATAATTCAGGTGGGTCGCGGCGTGGCTGTTACAGTAGCTGAGTGGCGTGCAGGGTACATAATTGCGTATCATCATGGGTGAGGGATGGGTCGCGAATATGAAAAAACATCAGAAGGTGGGTCGCCAGACATAAAAGGTTGGGAACCACTGATCTAAATAACTATTCTCAAAATTGTTTCATAAAAGCTGATGTGACACTTTCGTCCAGTTCTCTATTAGTAAATAAAAGTTGAATTATGGTTGTTTGGGTTAATTACTTCGCATTTATTATTTATAATATTATATGATTAACATCGAAAATATATAGAAATTTCTTCATTTTTCTCTAAATTAATTTTTTTCCACAGGTAACTTATTCGGTTTTTCAATGGTTATTACTTTAAAAAGAAAAAAACCGGTTATAACCGGGACAAAAAAACAACCGGTAAAACCGGTTGTTTCCAATTAAAAAAACTGGGTTTAGGTTATAACCGGTAGGTTTTTTCCATCCCTTAGTCGATTAATTTAGTTTGCAGTCAATACTAACAAAGTTATTCAAATTGTTTATAAGCCAAAAATGACTCTACTTTACTAAAATATTTTCGGAATGATAAAAATGAGTTTTTATTATTTTTTTAAAAACTTTGAAAACATAAGTATTCTTCTTTCATGTAGTTTCCACAAAATTGCTGTATCATTATTATTTTATGAAGAAAAGCATGCTTTATCATTGCAAAGAAAAGGATTTTTTATTAAACAAATTGAATAAAATGTAAACTAATTGACGAATCACCTTGAAATTTTTTGTTATACCTGGACTGAACATGGACTGTTTGACCCAATTTTTCATGTAATATCAGTCTTAAGTTTATTTTTGCAAAAGTTTATTTTTGCAACTTCAGAAGCAACAAATAATCGTACCAAAATTCAAAAACTGCCATTTTAAACCTTTGTTCATCTACTAAAAATGAATACTCTATCTGATATAAGATATTTAATTACTTATTTTTACCTGTAGCGACTTAAACGAAAAGACTGTAATTTTCAGGGCCGTGCCGTTCTATGATGCGGTGAGGTAGCCGCATCAGGCGGCATCACAAGGGGGCGGCATAATCAGTAAAATCTAATATCTTCTTCTTCTTCAAGTGCCGTCTCCTAATCGGAGGTTGGATATCATCATCACTATCTTTAATCTATCCACCTCTGCTCTAAAGAGTTCTATAGAACTGCATCTAAACCAGTCCCTTAAATTCTTTAACCGTGACATTCTCCTTCTTCCAATGGACACGCGCCAACTCGTAACTCTTAATGACAAACTTTTTCAAATCAAAATGTACACCGGCCAATTCGTAACTTTTTTACTACCTGACCCTCCCAACTTGCAACTTATACAGGTGAATTCGAAACCATTGTTTAATTCTAATTCTATTTACACATAAACATTACATCTACTGGTAATGCAGCAGAGTTATGCTCCACGTAACGTAGAGCCACACCCAGAGCTTTAGTGGCATCTGCGTGTGACACTCAATATGACAGGGAAACTTCTTCCTCGCTTTCTTCATCTTCATTAGTCATTAGGGTTGCCTTGAGGTTGAACCAAGTCTACAATGTGTTCATCCGTAAATTCTTCGCTCCCTTTGTCGTCAGCTTCAATCCATTCTGTAATTACACTTTCTTCTTAGTTTTCTGATCCATCTTGTATAGGGGAACGGGGAAAAATGGAGCTTATTCAAATTAGAAATCAAGCCATGGAGTTAACGACTAAGCACAAATGATGACACTGGCTCTGCATCAGTGACATCAATCTGAGATGGGTGGAAGAGGGAGAGAGACAGGCACAGCGACTCAAAATCAACGACAAAGTAAACTTTCAATTATTAGTTAGGCTAACTTTCGGATAATCCGACCTTTTCGGAATCCGAACAGGCTGTCCCCCCAATTAGTTAGGATTTGCGGGGTTTTACTGTATATAGGTACCTACTATAATATCTGCGTTCCAATCGGCTGGTAGTCTGTTTTGTTCATATTTTTTGTTGTATTAGCTGGTTTATTTCCTTATGTAATTCTCTTCCTCTGTATTTTTTTCCACTGTTATTTCATTTTCTTCTGCTGCTTTTCCGTTTTCTATGTTTTTAATATTTGTTTTTGTACGTTTTCTTCTGTGAAAATTTCTACTTCGTTGTTATCTTGTTCTTCTTCATCTGTTTCCTTCATACCGAATAGCATTTTTTCGTAATATTCTTCTCATATTCTGCTGATCTGTTTGTCTTCAAACAGGGTTTCTCTTTTTTTTTTGTTTTTTAGTACTCTTGTTTTAATGCTGGACGTATTTTTTTATCTGACTTTTTTGTAAAATTGTTATATTTGATGGTTTTCTGTCTTTTTTAATGTCCTCCAGCGAAACCCGTCACTTTTCTTCTTTTTATTTGTTGAGTTTGCTGTGTTTCTCGCTATTTTTTATTCTTCCCTGTTTTGTTTTGACGGATGGGTTGTTTATCCACGTCATTCTAGCGTAGTTTTTTAGTTTTCTGCGTTTCGCAGTCTTGATCGTACGTAAATTACACATTTAAAATTGAAAAGGATTTATTGGTTCCAAATTAGCTAAAAGACGGTGTTTCAATCCCTGTTTGTGTATTATCGCTCCAAACCCTTCTTGGCAGTAGCGCACCCAGGGGGGGGTTTGGGAGTTAAACCCCCTTTCCCCCAGGGCATATGAAAATATATAAATAATAGCAGGAAAATGTAACTTGTCTTTCACAAAATATAGAAAAAAAATTCGACGCCCAAGCCAACCCCCTTCCCCTCAGAGAAAAATTATAGGTGCGCTACTGCTGCTTGGATGTGTCCCGTTTTTTTCAAATTTATGATATGGTCACCCTACAGTAGAAACGCTTCTTAATTCACGAGAGTATTCTACACACTTGTTCTTAATCCAGGATACAGTTTTTTGTGTCAAATTAGAATTTCATAATGGTAGATAAGTTTATTTTAATTTTCTAATCTATTTCAACAGTAGGGCCCCCGCATACTGCAGACTTTTTACCTGCCGATAGTTTAGTCGGGTTGGGCAAAATTAAAGGTTTTTCTTTTTAAAATATGTAAGAATGTAGTTCGTTTGGTATGGCATGAGTGCTTTAATTTTTTTTAAGTATGTATTCTATTTGTTTTTAATTTTGTAGACTAGCAGACTTAACTACTTTATGTAATGTGAAATTTAAGACTTACTACTATATTTTAAATATTTTTCAAAATATTATTTTCTATATCCTTACATAAAAAAATAGATTGAGTGTATGAAATAAGTAAGCAATGTTTTAAACATTTTTATTATTTTCCAGACACCTTTGCACCTATTAGTTGAACAAATTATATTATTAAAAATTTTGTACTTACTTTACTTAAGCCGTCCTCTTGTACCCTACGCTGTCGAGGTAAAAGTTTTGTAATAAAAAATTAAGAATTCAATTTTAACACTTCTATAATATGTTACAATTGAGCAATTAGACCAGCAGATTCGGCAACTGGTTATGATAAATTCATCAATTTTAATGAACATACTTTTTAATTTTTTATTTTTGCAGTGAAAAAAAATACATTGTTAATTATACAAAAAAATATCATTAATATATCACAACAATATTTTTTTCAACATACTACAATAATCAATTATAAAAATATCCGAAGTCTAAATTCCAACATTTGAGGTGACAACAGCGCAGTGGAAGCCATGAGGACATAAATTCAAATATACGGAGACCACTACAACCGCAAACTGAATAAATATATATTTGGATGCCATCAAAACCGTTAAAGTGATTTTAGATATACAGCAAGCGAACATGGCGCGCCTGACGGCAATT
Source organism: Diabrotica virgifera virgifera (assembly GCF_917563875.1). Lineage (NCBI taxonomy): Eukaryota > Metazoa > Arthropoda > Insecta > Coleoptera > Chrysomelidae > Diabrotica > Diabrotica virgifera. The sequence goes on along the minus strand of NC_065444.1, from coordinate 138,953,698 downwards.
GCTCCAAGTAATGTGTATATTATTATACAGATAACGTGACTGAGGACGTCCGGCCAATATTTTGTGTAAGCATTGTAGGAAGTGGTACCTTTCATTTGCGATACATTTTAGGGAAAGTCCTCGTGGCAACCGTATATCGGAGTTCACGAAGACCTGGAAGCCACGAGAGACTACGGTTTAACATGGGGGGACGTCATAAGATGCTAAAAATAAATATATATATATATAGATATATACTTATAGATATATACTTATATATATACTTATAGTGACGAAATATTGAGATATAACAAATAGAGTTTCATTTCCCGAAGACCGAATTGCCGATATATAAAACTACAATTTAACACAGTAAGGTCGAAAACATCTGTAAATATATATATATATATATATATATATATATATATATATATACTATTTTTGGGTATAGAAGTCAAACTGGGGCCTTAAAGTACACTATTATCCAATATTCAAGCTTTCGGAAATGTTTATTTCCTTTCTCAAGAATTTCTACAATGCAATAAGATAAAATTTAGAAAACATGTATGAAAGAATAAAAAATATTAATGAGTAACTTACCAGAATTTAGATTATTGGATAATAGTGTACTTTAAGGCCCCAGTTTGACTTCTATACCCAAAAATAGTGAAATTCGTATTTCCTAATAAGTCAATTAAGATACTATTTGTATATATATATATATATTGATGTGATCTTGATTATTGATATGAGATAATATTCTTATATGTCATTTTATTTAATCAATGCATTAATAATAATCTAATTAATTTACCAGATCACATATCAGTATGTTTTCAATCTCAGGGCTTTTTATAAAATTAATTACTTACTTACGTGGCTTCTAAGTATTTCTCAATGGTTCCTAATCGGGATAGGAAAGAAAAGAGTAAAATAATACACACATATGGGTTACAATTATAATCAAAATATTGTTTATTTTATTTAAATGGCAATCACTGCTTAATATTTGCTATATCTTATTATTCTTAAACATAACATTTACACATGGGAATCTTATTTCCTTTTGGTTTCCAATTGAAAGTTTTTATTAGCATTTAACTATTACGATTTATTAGCAACAATTCTATTTAAATTTGATGAAGCTTTTCTGATATTATTGATTATGTTCTTCAATTTTAAATGTGGTATTTAATACGAAAAACCCATACATTCATGTCCAAACAAATGAAACTGACCTTTTTCTGGTGAACTGAGAATGTCTTCACACAAGACCCGTTTCCTGCTATCCTTGGCTGCGATCAAAACCTCGTCCTGGCTTCCAGTAATGTTCTCCTTTGAAACTAGCTCGTATAGCTCTCGCTCCTGCTTCTGTCGTGATGCTGTGTTCTACCTTTTTCGAAACTGCAATCAGCTACCGGGAACTCTTGGCTCAAGGAGGTTCTTTACTCTCAACCTGGCCTACCTCTCGTTCCACGATAGATACTCCACACTCACGGAACTACACCGGCTTTCTCACTCTCCGTACACTACCGTCTACTACTGGACTTCACTTCCCGACAGCTCAAAACATTCTGATCTCTATTTGTCATTCATTCCCCTACTTTCTAAATATCCCTTCCAGATTCACAAATCAACCTTCCACCACCAACTCTCATTTGCAGTATTCCTCAAAACCAATTTTTTAATCTTTCTAAATATGCTTAATGGATTTCAAAAAAAAATAGTTAATTCCCATTCTAAAATTACTTTCTACTATTTACAAAATTTAATGACCTATTGTCTACTTCAACTGAGTCTTATTTAGCATAGGCTAATGATCGAACCTTCAGCGAACAACGATAATGACCTATTATCGATTTCAACTGAGTCTTATTTAGCATAGGCTAATGATCGAACCTTCCGCGAAAAACGATAATGGTACGCGCCATTCACTTTGTTTATTCTAAGCGCATTGTCCCGAGTTTCGTAAGCTTCTTCTAATCACTTCTTATAATTAAATATAACAATTTGTTGTATACAGGTTGTTCTAAATTTATATGCCCGTGATTGAGAAAATTGAAAATATTTTATATTAAATTGAATTCTGCTTATAATTATCAAAATTTAATTTTCAGATCAAATAGAAATATAACAAATCCCCGCTGGTTACTTCGATTTAATGGACTGTAGTAATCGTTAAAATAATACTTTATTAAATCAAATTTACTTGAATACATAAAATCAAACATTTAGTTTTTACAATGCACATGACTTCATTTTTCTTTTGTGAAGGTTAAATCAGAGAGTGAATCTTCTTTTTTCTTGCGCTGCACGTCGCACGTCAATTCGCGAGAGACAGAGTTGCCACCCCGCACTGGCGCTGTCAATAATATGGAACGCATTGTTGCCACGTTTAACACCTAAGTTAAATTCTAAATTGTACAAAAATATAAACATAATTGTTCATCCTGCCCGCCTTTGAACGGTAACAAGCGTTCAAACAAAAACTAAATAATAGTCAATTTAAATTATACCGTCTTACAGTTTAGTACACAGTTTCTGCTAAAGGTAGTGGACATAGTTTTGAAACACCTCTTTTAAAAGTTCCGTGAGCAGTTTTAATCGTTGCAACTCGCACTACATTGTCTTCACCTGGATGAATTTCATCAACTCTACCTAACTGCCATTTACAAGGTGGAATATTGTCCTGCTTCAGTAATACTAAATCGCCAATCTTAAGTTGAGCCTCAGTGGTTTTCCATTTTCTGCGTTGCTGAAGTTGAGTTAAATATAGTTTATACCATTGCTTCCAAAATCCTTGTAGTAATTTTTGAATCAATTGGAACCTTGATAATTGGTTGATCTTCACATCATGATCAAAGAGTGGGTCTGGTACAGTATTTAATGCAGTTCCAATCAAAAAATGTGAACGGGTCAAAGGATTATAATCATTAGGATCGGATGAAAGTGCATAAAGTGGGCGGGAGTTTAATGTAGCTTCAACTTGCACAAGAAATGTTAAAAATTCATCATAAGTTAAAATGGTATCTTTAATCACACGATATAAATGAAACTTAACACCCTTTATGTTGCTTTCCCATAGTCCACCAAAATGTGGTGTATTAGGCGGAATAAAATGCCAAGTAATATTTTGACCTGCACAATCACTCAAAATGTCATCATGAATCTGTTGTAAATAATTAAATAGCTGGTTTAATTCTCTTTTTGCTCCTACAAAATTAGAGCCATTGTCTGAGTAAATATGAGATGGCTTTCCCCGTCTTGAAACAAATCTGCGAAGGCCAGCTAAAAAAGCCTCAGTACTTAATGAATTAATTAATTCTAAATGAACTGCTTTTGTTGAGAAGCATATAAACAAACAAATGTAGGCCTTGTATGTTTTACAACCCCTTCCCTTTCTGTCCTTCAAAAGAAAAGGACCAGCATAATCGACGCCTGTAATCGAGAATGGTCTTGAACTTATAACACGTTGTTCAGGTAAATGTCCCATTAATGGCATTATTGCCTTTGGTTTAAATCTATAACAACGAATGCAATTTTTAACTGTAAATTTTGCTAAGGACATTCCTGCAATAATCCAAAATTGTTGACGCACACTAGCTAACAAAAGTTGTGGACCAGCATGTTGTAAATTCAAATGTTCTTGATTGAAAATTAATCTACTTAATCTATGACTCTTACTAAGCAAAATAGGATGTTTTCCCTCATAATTTAAAAATGAATTTTTAAGACGTCCCCCAACCCTTAATATACCTTTATCGTCTACAAAGGGGGTCAATGATAACAATCTACTTGTTGAAGGAATAGACTTATTATTTTTCAATAAGTTAATCTCATTGGAAAAACACTCTTCTTGGGCTAATTTTACTAAGAACATCTTACTGTTGTAATATTCACTTGCGGAAATTACACCCACACATTTCTTACCTCTAGAAGCCTGTTTCAAATTAGAAATAAACCTCAAACAATAAGCAAAAGTTCTAATTAACTTATTCAAATTTGAAAATCGATCAAAAATTAAACATAAATCATTTTTTACAGAAGTAAAAACTTTTACATTGTTTCTTATTTCTGGAACCTCCTTAATGGTAGGCAAATCACGAAATTTTGGTTTAACAAAATCTGTCGACAAAAATGATGGACCACTAAACCACATCTGACAATGTTGTAATTGATCTGGTAAAATTCCGCGACTATCAACGTCTGCAGGATTTTGCGCAGATGCTATATAATTCCAATGCTCTATATTAGATTCATTTTGAATCTCTGCTATTCTATTTCCGACAAACACCTGCAGTCTTGCTGGAGGTGTATGTAACCAATGCAGCACAATCTGCGAATCACACCAATAAAATATATCATGTTTAAATGTAACTGATTTCGTAACAGTTTTCATTAATCGAACCAGCAGCACACTAGCGCACAGTTCTAATCGGGGAATAGTTAAAATCTTTAATGGAGCTACCTTAGTTTTAGCACATAGTAACTTTACACTTATATTACCATTTGAATCAATACATCTGACATAAATAACAGCACAATAAGCATTCTTAGAGGCATCACTAAAACCGTGAAGCTCTATTAGAATCGGGTTATCAACTAAAACAAATCTAGGAACCTTCAGATCATTCAATGACGTAAGTTTTGAATGGAATTGTTTCCATTTAGAACACAACTCTGGAGGAACCTCTGAATCCCAATCAATCTTTAGAGACCAAAGTGTCTGAATAATAATTTTCACCATGATTACACAACAACTGGCGAGCCCCATAGGATCATAAATCTTTGAAATTACGGAAAGTATTGAACGTTTAGTAATTGAATCAGTCTTGACAATATCTACTTGAAAACTGAAAACATCCAATTCACTAGACCATTGAACTCCTAATGTTTTAACTGAATCATAATTTCCAAGAGTTAATACACGAAGTGAATCAGAATGATCTTGAAAATGATTTAAAATAGTTTCATTGTTGGATGTCCATTTTCGTAAATCAAAATGAGCTAATCTCAAAATTTGAACTATCTGATCACAAACTTCCATAGCATCAATTTCGTTTGAAAATCCGGTAATTAAATCGTCTACATACATATCCCTGTAAATAATTTCACATGCCCTAGGAAAACTCTCCTTGTTCTCCAATGCTAATTGTCGTATACACCGCATTGCCAAAAATGGTGCACTCGATGTACCATAAGTTACTGTGTTTAATTTATAGGTTAAAATTGGATCAGATGGATTTTCTCTCCATACAATCTTTTGCATTGACCTGTCATCTGCATGCAAGAGAATCATTCTGTACATTTTACTTATATCCGAAATCACTGCCACCTTATGCTCCCTAAATCGCAATAAAATTCCTATGATATCATTTTGTATCGCTGGGCCAGCATACTGAATGTCATTCAGCGATCTTCCATTACTGGATGGTGAAGACCCATCAAATACAACCCTTAGTTTAGTCGTTAGACTTTCACTTTTAATCACCCCATGATGCGGCAAAAAATAAGATGCCTCTGAATCTGAATTATCTAAGGTCATATGACCTAAATCCTTATATGCATTCATAAATTCAATATAATCCCTTTTAAAATTGAAATCCCTTTGAAACCTTTTCTCAAGGTTTAGTAATCTTTTAATCGCCATAGGTTTAGAATCACCTAAATCTAAAGGACCTTTCTTCCAAGGAACCTTTACTATAAATTGCCCATTATCTGCTCTAGACACATTTTTCTGAAAATGCTCTTCGCAAAATTTATCTTCTTCAGATTCTATAGGTACATCCATTGGCTCTTCAAGAGACCAAAATCTTTGTAATTGTTTATATAAATCGTTTTCGGATAATTGAACTGAGAAATGACATTTAATACTTTGTGAGGGATTTGAAATCTTTCCAGTCACAATATATCCAAATACTGTGTTCTGAAGCATAGGTAAATTTTTTCCAAGCCTAATCTGCCCATCTAAAATAACATCCCAGAATAAACTAGCATCTATTAAAATATCAATCTTATCATAAACATTAAATGATTCATCAGCAAGCACAAGATTAGATGGTATGTTCCACTTAGACATATCAAAAGTATATGCAGGTAAATTATCTGTTATCTTGGGAACTACTAAACAGTCAACAATTGACGAAAAATCATTAAATCTCGATTTAATCTGAACCCTACATTTTTTATTTAAGGAGGTTGAAGAATTGTTAATGCCTGTCACACAAATCCTAGTGTTTTCTGTTTTTAAATTTAATTTTTTGCAAAATTCTTCGCTAATGAAACAAGATTGGCTCCCAGAGTCCAAAATTGCTCTAGCTATATGACAGTTACCCAAATGGTCAACAACCTTAATATTAGCCGTACTCAACAAGACTAAACTCCTAGCAGATTCAATTTCCCTTTTATTTTGCAAAGCTAAAATCTCATTACTAGATTGTTTTAAATTACTTTCAATATCAGTCAGCTGATTTGAGAATAACGAGCTAACATTACTTACACCGTCTGCTACACCTTTTTGCTGTAAATCTATATTTTCAATTGAACTTGAATCCTCATGCTTGTTTTCATGCAATAGGGAACTATGTTTACGTTTACAAATTTTACAACCAAATCTTTGACATTTTGAATTAAAATGGCCTATGCATAAACAGTTACTGCATAATTTTAATTTTTTAATCTGAGCCCACCTATCATTTATGGATAATTTGAGAAACTTTTCACAATTGTATATCATGTGATCCTGTTTACAAAAATTACAACTCTTTCCTGCATTATTTACCACCAATGAACGTGATAAGTTTTTATTTCTATTATCAGACTTATTTTGACTAACTTGTTGATTTAAATCTAATGTCTCCAAAAAATCAGCACGTTTTTTCAGAAATTCAAAGAGTTCATCTAATCGGGGCATATTATTATCACCCTTAATCAATTCCCATTCACGAGAAGTAACTTTGTCCAATTTTAATGAAATTATATGAATAATTATTGCATCCCAATGTTCTGTAGGCAATTCAAGACTTTTAAGTGCATATAAATGTTTCTTTACCGTATCAATTAAAGTTCGTATACCACTTGCCGATTCCTTTGCTAAATTTTGAATATTAAACAGAGCTTTAATATGATTATCCACTAACATTCGTTTATTATTGTATCTGTTACACAAAGTTTCCCATGCATACATATAATTCTGTGGAGAAAAATCTAAATCCTGAATAATACTTATAGCTTCATCCGTTAAACTTGACTTTAGGTATTTTTGAATGTCTGAAAGAGTTTTGTTATTATGAATTAAAGCCTCATAAGTATTTTTATACTCTAACCATCTTAAATAGTCTGAATTGAATGAAGGGAGTCTTATTGGAGGTAATCGAATCCCTTCCAATCCACAAGCACCTTGTACTGTTTCCCTTTGTTCCACCCTGGCCGTAGAACTAAAATCACCTGACTCCTGACTAAAATACCACTTTTTTGAGATACATTTAGCAATTGACATATATCTCCGGTATTTATCATCAAAATTCTTTCTTTTTTCAAACTCATCATCGATTAAATCGTCAGCACAATTTAATTCTATCGATTCCTGAACAGAGTTAAACTCTTTTCTACTATCTTCAATATCTTGAACATTGATTTCTAGTTCAGAAATCTTCTGTTCAGTTAAATCATTAATCGATTCCAATGGTTCTATAAATTCTACGAAGCTTTCTAATCTTTTTAAAATTAACGCTCGTTTTTTGTACAACTGCTTAACTTCTGCTGCTTTTAAAGTCCTCATATTGTCAATGAAGAATGGATTAAATACTTTTTATATAAATCAAAACCCAATATCAATATCAATTAAATATTTAAATTTGTACGAACATAAAGAGCAATTATGCACCTCAAACTGTATTTACTGGCAATCAATTACAATAGACAAATTCCAGAACAATTGCAGGTTAAATATACCTTGTAATCTTTGTTATAATCTACTTAGTATTAACTAAAAATACCTTACATAAAACCCAATCATAAAAATACATCTATAAATCAACAAATCCCAAAAAATATACTTATTCACACGACAATAATTAATTATTTATGCCGTAAATCAATCAAATTCCAATTAATGAAATACCTAATCAGCAAATCAAATAGTCACATGAATTAAATTCATAAATCTAAACACCGGTATACTGTATACTTGTGCAAATCAAACTACACCAAGATAATCAGGAATTGTAAAAAATAGGAAAAGACTCACATTTATTTCTCCTCAAATCAATGCTATCACTGTACCCTGTACCGCTTCTTGGCTAAAATCAGGAACCATCACCACTCACCACGTGCAATCAACAAGTTTATTCTTGAATACCGCTTATAGGTTTTTAATACATTCGGTCGAAGGTCCAAAAATGGTTACTTCGATTTAATGGACTGTAGTAATCGTTAAAATAATACTTTATTAAATCAAATTTACTTGAATACATAAAATCAAACATTTAGTTTTTACAATGCACATGACTTCATTTTTCTTTTGTGAAGGTTAAATCAGAGAGTGAATCTTCTTTTTTCTTGCGCTGCACGTCGCACGTCAATTCGCGAGAGACAGAGTTGCCACCCCGCACTGGCGCTGTCAATAATATGGAACGCATTGTTGCCACGTTTAACACCTAAGTTAAATTCTAAATTGTACAAAAATATAAACATAATTGTTCACCCGCCTTGTATTCGATAAAATTTATCTGCATTTTTAAATAAATTTTCTCGAGGCAAAACTAACTCCCTGTATATTTCCTTACTTTAATCTACGTCTTATACCCCTTCTTCTTGTATTACTCTAATTAGTCCCACCTGTAGAGTAATTGTTTCCTTATTTTCAGTGTCCTCATCCTGTGTTAGAGTGTCGGCTATTATGTTGTCTTTCCCTTTTTCCCATATCAATCTTCTGTCTTTTTCCTCAGATTTTTCACATACTTTTACCGTGTATTCTGCATCCTCGTTTTCATATGCCTCCTCTTCAAATGCCACTGTTTCGATCATATCTTTTTCGCTTTCATTTGTTAGCTTTATTTCTTCTTCTCCTGAGCTCATCTCTTCTTTTGAGGAATCCCAGTTTTCTTTTGCTTTTGATACTCTCAATTTTTCTTCTTCTGGGCTCAACTCTTCTTTTGAGGAGCCACAGGTTTCATTTTCTTTTGTCTTTTTCTGACTTTTTCTCCCTTTTCTTCTTTGTCCTTGCTTCGTTGCCAAATTCATTTCCACTGTTTGTTCTTTACCTGATTCGTCCGTATTTTGTTTCTCCTGTTCCTTGTCCTGTTCTTCTTTTTCTTCTGTTAGATTCATCGTATTATTTTTAAAATCTATCACTACATGTTTTTCTGCCAATTCGTCAACTCCGACTATCATGTCATGTGACATGTTTGGCATTATTACACATTGTAGTGCATACATCTTCTTACCCAGTCGTACCATTACTCGTATGCCTTCATTTATAGTTGCCAATGTCCGTTTGTTTGCGCCCACTAAATTTACCCTAGGTATTTTGTAAATTAAATTTGTTAAGTTAACTTCTTCTATTAGTTTTCTGTTGACCAATGTTATTTCAGATCCAGTGTCTATCATAATTTTAATTGGTTTCTCGTTGATAAATCCATCCACAAATTTTAAATTAACTCCATTTTTCTTTTCGTTGTTTCTTGCCAATTTAATAAACTCCTTGGGGTTACAAAAAATTCCTGTTTGATTTTTGGTTTTTAGTGAGCGCCGTCGTGAAAAGACGCCGGTTGCTCATCGTTGTTTATATTTTCGTCATAATGTCTCTCTCCGTCATATTCATCTGTCTGGGTATTATTTACTTCTCTTCTATTTTCTCTTGGTCTGTCGGATCTGTTTCGGTTTTCTCGATATCCCTGTTCATTTTGTCTACCATTATTTCTGTTTTCTTGATTTGCGAGTGTGGTGTTTCTATTCTGGTATTCTCGATTTCTGTCCTCATTCCATTGCCTATTTCTTTGTTCATAATTTCCTCTTCCGTTGTCTCTATTTTCGTTTTCCCTTCTGGGATTAAAATCTCGTCTTGTATAGTCCCTCCTATTTTGATTTCTATCTCTGTAATCCTGTGTTTCTCGGGGCCTGTAATCTTCTCGCGACCTTCTTGATTTTCTTTCTCTTAAACGTGATTCTCTTATTTGTAGGAATTGGCATAAACTATCTATGTCTTTGTAGTTTTGCAATGTGATATGGTCTTCCAGCGTTTCTTCGAAATGTCTTGCAATCAGTTCGACTAATTGTTCTGATGAGTAATTATATTGTAAATGTTTTGCGTTATAGTAAATTTGTAATGCATATGTCCTTTCTGATATACCCATCCTATCATTGTATTTCCCATTTTGCAATTCCTTGTTAATTTCCAATTGTTGGACTTTTCCCCAGAAATAATTCAAAAATTTTTGTTCAAATTGTTGCCAACTGTCAAATTCTTCTTCTTTGCAATCGAACCATAGGCTTGCTTCATATTTTAGATGGTTTCTGATAGTTTCTTTTGCTGTTTCGAAATTTCCGATGTGCTGTATTTTCTTTTTCAGGCTATTTATGAACGGCACTGGGTGTAATCTTCTTACATCCCCGCCAAACCTTATCTTCACGTCATCTGTGCTATGTATAACCATTTCTCTTCTTTCTCCTACATTTTGTTGAATATTGATTTCCGCAATCTTTCTTTCCATTTCTTCTCTGTCTGCTTGAATAGCGTTTTCAAACTTGTTTTCCAAATTTTCTATTTCCTTTTTCTGGCAATTCGTTATCTCCTTTATTTTATTTTGAATTTTCATTTCTTGTTCTTTCATCTCGTTTTTCATTGTTGTCAAACATCCTTTTACTTCCTTTTCATACTTTCCTATGCGTTCCTCCATTTTCTTGTTGTTCTCTTCTATTGCTTGTTTCATTTTTTGTTGTGTTTCATCCATTTTTTGATCCAATTTTTGTTGTGTTTCATCCATTTTTTGTTGTGTTTCATCCATTTTTTGTTGTGTTTCATCCATTTTTTGATCCACTTTATCCATTTTCTTTGATGTTTCTTCCTGATTTTTATCCATTGTCCTTTTTGCTTCATCCATTGCTTGTTTTGTTTCCCTTTGATTGTCTCGGATTTTATCCATTTTCTTTTGTGTTTCATCCATTTTTTGATTTGATTCATCCATTTTCTTTGATGTTTCTTCCTGATTTTTATCCATTGTTCGTTTTGCTTCAACCATTTTTTGTGACTGGATTTGCATAAGTTGTAATATCTTTTCTAATTCTGACAATTCTTTTTTTCCTGTTTCCATGATTGTTGTGTCTAAAATATCTTCTTGGTCAGAATTTTCCTCTTGATTTGAATGTTCTTTTTGTTTTTTATTGTCTTTGCTTTGGCTTCTTGTCACAGACATTTGTTTTCCAGAAGTACTGTCCCCGCCAAATATGAAATTTTACTAGTATGTTACCAAGACGACTTTTTCTCACCCAAATATTATAAATTGTCAATAAATATATCAAATGTAAATATCGTAAAAATAAAATATTAAATCAGTTATGTAAAATTTGTACCTAAAGAGATCTAAAATTTTATGTTATCAAATGTAAGTATCTCACTTTTTACCACAGGCATATAAATTTTCAAATACCGGCTTTACTCTTTCTATCCTTCAAATTTGCCACTAGAAATACTTTACACTGCTTTCCAC